>NW_028160426.1:0-10259 GCF_964263955.1 Coregonus lavaretus | reverse complement strand
AGGAGCTGGGGTAGAGGAGAGGAGAGGGGAGGGAGAGGAGAGGAGTGAGAGGGGGGGAGAGGAGAGGAGAGGGAAGAGAGGAGAGGAGAGGAGAGGAGAGGAGAGGAGAGGGGGAGGAGGAGAGAGAGGGAGAGGGGGGCCCCTACCCCCCCCCCCCCAAACCACACACACACACACACACACACACACACAGAGCACCACCACATTTTTTTTATTCATTCAGTCGATAGAGACCCTTTGCCCTCCTAGTGTCTCCTAGGGATATAGCTGCCCTACCTCCTCATAGGGATATAGCTGTCCCACCTCCTCCCACTCTCTTTCTATCCCCAGCTTTAGCCAGCAGCCAGACTCCCCCTCTACCAGCAGTTACTGCTACTCTGCTCCACTCCAGTGAAGTTATACTGCATCCATTTACTATGTTTTGATCGCAGTATGCCATATGGTGCTGGTATACCAGATTAATGATGAGTAGGCCTACCGATGATATTGTGCACTTAAAAGTGTCTGGATGCTAGTACACAGTGTGATTAGTTCCCACAAAGGAAATAATCTCTAATGTTAATGCGTTATAAATATTCTGTTTATATATTGAGAAGTCTGGAAATATGTAGTCCTTGTGGAAAGTAGAAAAGTTGTGACTGTTAAACAAACAGCCCTTTGATAACACCAGTGGTCATTTAATGAGTGATGCTATCCGAGGTTGAGACTGAGGGTGAGACTGAAGCTGAGGCTGAGGGTGAGGCTGAGGGTGCAGACCAGCAGAGATAATGTAATACCGCCAGTGTATCTGTATCAGGGGAGGACCATCCTCCTCAGTGAATTTCCCAAAAATAAAATAGTGAAACATTAAAAAAGTATCCTTTTTAGATTAAACTATAAAAAATATATTCACGTCACCAAATAATAGATTAAAACACGCTGTTTTGCAATGAAGGTCTACAGTAGCCTCAACAGCACTCTGTAGGGTAGCACAGTGGTGTAGCCGGAGGACATCTAGCTTCCTTTGGGAACATTGACATCAATAGAAAAACCTAGGAGGCTCATGATTCTCACCCCCTTCTATAGACTTACACAGTAATTATGACAACTTCCGGAGGACATCCTCCAACCTATCAGAGCTCTTGCAGCATGAACTGACATGTCCACCCAATCAAAGGATCAGAGAATGAATATTGTACTGAAAGCATTAGCTACAGCTAGCTAGCACTTGCAGTGCATACAATGTGGTGAGTAGTTGACTCAAAGAGAGAAAAAGACAATAGTTTAACAATTTTGAACAAATTCATTTATTCCAAAATTAAGTAGGAGCAAGAGAGCGAGAGAGAGCGGAGAGAGAGAGAGAGAGAGATAGAGAGGAGAGAGAGAGAGAGAGAGAGAGAGAGAGAGGAGAGAGCAAGTTAGCTATATTCGTCTTTTTTTATTTCACTTTCACTTACTTTGCTAGCAAATGCAGCTAGCTAGTTTAGCCTACTCAAACACCCGGCTCAAACACTGGAACTCTTCCAAGTCAAGGTAAGCTTTTGGCTTTTCTAATTTATTGCCGCCGGGGGCCGCCGGTGTAACTGCTAAACTGTTTACTACACTGTATTGCATGATTGTAGCGGGTTTACTAACGCGTTAGTTCTATTAACTATGTTGACTATGACGTTACTTTAGCTAATATGATGACAACAATCTAGGCTGTGTGTAGTGGTTATGATATGAAGGTTGGCTTGGAAAGTTTTTTCGCCTGGTCACAGTCAGCTGATGTGTTGTGCATTGAAGTCCACAAGCGAAGAGAAAAGGTGAGCGGAGGAGAGCGTGTAGATGTGAGAAGGAATACAACAAGCTGTTTATATGTGGCTATGAACGTGAACTGTTTGCGTGTGATCAGCGGTGTATTCAAACGTAACAAAACAGGGATAAACATACCTGAATTTGTCCAATAGAAACTCTCGTTTGCAACTGTTGGACTAATGATTACGCCCTAGGGCAGCTTGATGCAGGCAAGAGTGTGCAAGGCGGTATTGAATGTGTCACTGTCTGCCCATGTGTCACTGTCTGTCACCTCAAATCTTTCTCTCAATCTGTGTGCACCTACGTTGTAAACTTTCATTCATAGATAGGTTGTAGCGACCTCATGATGGGTATAGGGAAAATGTGAGTATTATGTAGTAGCCTAAACCTATCAATGTTACATTGAACTGGGTGAATGGAATATGAATGACAGTCATCCAATATGCTGTAATAGAAGTAAGGCCATGCTCATTAAAAAAATATTGTGGTCCCTCATCTTAAACGGCACTGACCGCCACTGATCTGTATGCAGATGTGTGGCTAAGGTCCATCCAGACTGTCTGTCTGTCTGCCTCTTATCAGATGAATCCCATTTAGCTGATTACTCACAACATCGCATCCCACTTCCTGAAGTGGAAAATGTATTAGAGGAATTGGACAAATACCAAGAAGAGCCTAAAAAAGGACAAATTGGATTTAGCCAAGTCTAGGCAGAGAGCCAGGCCCTTCCTTGAAAGGAGAGTCATTGAGTAAACAAATGTCCTGGTTGAATTGTACTTAATTCACCTTACGAAACCCTCCATTATGGCTGTCATTCATTAAAGCAGATATTAAGGTTAGGTTTAATTACATTTGTCATGGCTGTGTTTATTTAGACAATATCTTTGTTTGAACACCTACTGCCCAAGCACCTTATTCTGAATCCATAGTCGGGTTTGTGAGGAGGGATTCCACCAGCACACAGAGGATCGAAATACGATACGATTTGATACATGATACGATTCTGTAGCACACGATACAAAATGTAAAGATACGATTATTATTTAGCTGATTTCCACACTCCCTCTATTTACTTCTATTAAGTGTAAATGCAAATTGGAATGCTATTGTCATAGAACATTTGGTACCAACATGGAGGGAGGTTTCCCAGACTCTGTACTGTATTTCTATAGCTGTGACTGCCACTATCCCTGTGTAGTGGAAAAATAGAGAGTGAACAAATAATGTGAACGATGATGAAGATGCGTCTAGTGACTTGCAGGCGCCGAGGCCCAGCGTGAGGACTCAATCACAACTTATGGCATTGTCTGGTTGGCTGACCATTTGATGGCTATCACAAAAGTCAATCACACCTTATCTGTGGCTTTCTCCAGGATAGAACCCTGGAGCACAGACACCGTCGGGGGTGTGAAGACAGATGAAACTTGAATTGACTAAATGAATGTTACTGTGTGAATTAAATAGCCATGTTTGGATTGTTTCAAGAGTTCATAAAGACCTGCGAATTTTGATATGTTTTCTTGTATTGTAAATGCTATGGATTTCTTTTTACAGAGTTACTGTGTTATTCTGTCTGCCGGACGGAGGTCAGTTCAAAGAAGGAGCGACAAAGATGTGTGCTCCTATCATTTAGGTAAGAGGGGTTCAACAATGCGTGTGTTTGTTTTGATGCCCTTTTGTTTATTGTTTTGGCCAACCAAAGTGGTGCTAATTAGACGATGGGAGATACTGAGATTTGGTGCTCTAGAGATAATAAAAAATGTGTTGAAACTTTGTTCATTGTAAACCAATCTCCTGGTGTAGTGTTCCTTTACACTATAGTGTGTATTTTAGATATTCTGTATCTTTTGACATTGAAGACTTCTGGTATGTACCGTTTAATAATTATATTCTTATTGCATAACTGTAATAAATCTGATTACTTTTAAATGGATACAAATGGTAGTCCTCTTATTATTATTATTTGATGTATGGTCTAATTGTAAAAGTTATTCACACTACACATAGCATATATGCTTAGCCTCTAAATGTGCAGCTCTGATCTAAGGTTAACTCAACCACTTAATGCTAGGACATTGATAGCAAGATATTAGCTCTTTGTCTCTCAGCCTCTTAATAATAATTGCATATTTGGACAGTATTTGGAGTGGTGATGAAAGGTTCGCTACCTTATCTACATTGTCACATGATAAGGAGTCAGATTGAATATTATATTATGGTTGTATTACTCCTACACTAAGTTCTGTCATCCTCAGACGGAGTGGATGTCCACTCTTTTACACCTGTATCCCTGGCCATGCTGGGAGCCGTGGGGTGGGGAGAGCTAGGGGGAGATGTCCCTGGCCCAGGTGTTTTGTTGCTCCTGACGATGCTCTCAGTGGGACCCGGCCCGACTATCCATCAAGGGAACGCAGCTAAATGGAGTGTGGCGCCTCGGTTCTGACCCCTTTCAATGAGCCGCTTTGATGGTCCCGAGGGGGAGCGATTTGGAGCGACACACTAATGTCCTGTAACGAGGAGGGGTGCATTAGCCCATGGACATTACCCCACTCTACCACCCTTTACGCTCCCGCTCCATTGATCTACCTCTCCCTCCTTCCCTCCATAGTCCACTATCTGGCACCCTGCCAGGGAGTTAGTCAGTGATGGCTGATGGATGCAGGGATGGAAGTCAAACACCTTTCGCCCATGATGGAGTCACAGAAGCCAGAGGAGGGAAAGTCCATCACTGTGGCCAGTAGTACTGTCTGGAATCTTTCTATCATGGACAATGTATGTGAGCTTTCCACACAGTTTATTTTCCTATACTAGTATTGACAATTCTAAAGTTTGGTTGGAAAAGTCAATATGGCTGAGCAGGCTAGCAAACCTAATTGGTAGTTGAGCCCTCCCCTTTCAGGATTCTAAAGGTCTTACGTCTGGTTTTGGCCTCCTTCCCATTATGTGGAGAGTGGCTGCGCCTGAGACGGTCGCTGTCCACCACCTTGTGGCGCTGAACTGTCCTTTTCAGCGGTGCTGAATCGTCGGCTCGCTGCTATTAGCTTGATGGTTTACATTAGAATCGATCGTTTTACTCTTGTGAAAAGTCACCACAATGTACTACTACATTGTGTGGTCTACATAAACAGGATGTTGAAGACATTTCCCGTGTAGCTCAGTTGGTAGAGCATGGTGTTTGCAACGCCAGGGTTGTGGGTTCGATTCCCACGGGGGGCCAGTATGAAGAAAAAAAATTATGCACTCACTAACTGTAAGTTGCTCTGGATAAGAGCATCTGCTAAATGACTAAAATGTAAAAATGTGTCGTTTATGCTCATCAAGTTTAATCAGACAAAAACACCCACTCGCAGCCTATTACAATACATGTTTACTAAGAACACATAATGTACTTTCATACTAAACCAACGAAAATGACTTCTGTCTGGTTCTTTATTTTTAACTATCTTGGTTTATGGGAATTATCAAAACTCTTCAAGAAATTCTAACAAAAACACAATTATTTGATGAGCACACAATCAAACTATTTCATCGCAGGCACCTGTATTTCTCAGCAATAATACCCTGACATACAGCAGTTAAGAAGAGTTGATATAGTCAGCCTGCAATTGAATTCTCTACTGTACTGCCACTCTCATGTAATCATAGGGTGTAATTACTGCCTATGATATGGCATTAGCCCTATACTACAAATTATGATTGCTGGGAGAAAACGTGATAAAAATGTTAAACAATTTCCAAGCGGGAGTGTATGTTACAGCACCACTAGCTAGTTATGCACCTTTAGCTAGTTATGCACCACTAGCTAGTTATGCACCTTTAGCTAGTTATGCACCACTAGCTAGTTATGCACCTTTAGCTAGTTATGCACCTTTAGCTAGTTATGCACCTTTAGCTAGTTATGCACCTCTAGCTAGTTATGCACCTTTAGCTAGTTATGCACCTTTAGCTAGTTATGCACCTCTAGCTAGTTATGCACCTCTAGCTAGTTATGCACCTTTAGCTAGTTATGCACCTTTAGCTAGTTATGCACCACTAGCTAGTTATGCACCTTTAGCTAGTTATGCACCTTTAGCTAGTTATGCACCACTAGCTAGTTATGCACCTTTAGCTAGTTATGCACCTTTAGCTAGTTATGCACCTCTAGCTAGTTATGCACCTTTAGCTAGTTATGCAACACTATCTAGTTATGCACCTCTAGCTAGTTATGCTTTTCAAATTTTTCATTTTAGTCATCGACAGATTTTTCACCTAGTCGGCTCGGGGATTAGAACCAGCGACCTTTCGGTTATTGGCACAATGCCCTTAACCACTAAGCTACCTGCCGCCTCTAGCTAGTTATGCACCACTAGCTAGACATAGACTCTGAGACTGGGAGAGGTAAAGGCCTGAGAAGTGCTGTATTTAACCATGAGTGACACAACGGACGTATTTTCATTCTTTAGAACTGACACAGTGTCAAGGCCTACTTCTGAAGGGAAATAATGTTTCAACACCTATGTACTGTATGAATATTGTACTTCAGTGAACTCAACACATGAACTCAATGCACCAACTCTACACAGACGGTTAGGAGTTAACAACACATGTTGTACTGTAGCATTGCATGAGAACAAACCAGCTCGGTTTTGGATATTCATACTGCAGTCTCCCTGAAGTTCCAGTTGAGGAAACATATGGAATTATTTATTTATTACTACATGAGTAGACAGCACACATAACAATCTCAACACACACACGCACGCGTACGCACGCACACAAACACACACACATGCATGCACGCACAAACACACAGACACACACATGCGCACAACACTCACACAGGTCTGAGCAGAGCTACACTACATGGCTTCACATATTCACATTATAGAAATACAGCAGAGAGAAATGTTGTCTGTCTGGTCATGCAATACTGCTTAGGTGTAACTCAATAGGCATCATCATCATTGCTGGTTGGCATATTTTGATGTACAGTGGGGAAAAAAAGTATTTAGTCAGCCACCAATTGTGCAAGTTCTCCCACTTAAAAAGATGAGAGAGGCCTGTAATTTTCATCATAGGTACACGTCAACTATGACAGACAAAATGAGAAAAGAAAATCCAGAAAATCACATTGTAGGATTTTTAATGAATTTATTTGCAAATTATGGTGGAAAATAAGTATTTGGAAAGTTTCTCAATACCTTGTTATATACCCTTTGTTGGCAATGACACAGGTCAAACGTTTTCTGTAAGTCTTCACAAGGTTTTCACACACTGTTGCTGGTATTTTGGCCCATTCCTCCATGCAGATCTCCTCTAGAGCAGTGATGTTTTGGGGCTGTCGCTGGGCAACACGGACTTTCAACTCCCTCCAAAGATTTTCTATGGGGTTGAGATCTGGAGACTGGCTAGGCCACTCCAGGACCTTGAAATACTTCTTACGAAGCCACTCCTTCGTTGCCCGGGCGGTGTGTTTGGGATCATTGTCATGCTGAAAGACCCAGCCACGTTTCATCTTCAATGCCCTTGCTGATGGAAGGAGGTTTTCACTCAAAATCTCACGATACATGGCCCCATTTATTCTTTCCTTTACACGGATCAGTCGTCCTGGTCCCTTTGCAGAAAAACAGCCCCAAAGCATGATGTTTCCACCCCCATGCTTCACAGTAGGTATGGTGTTCTTTGGATGCAACTCAGCATTCTTTGTCCTCCAAACACGACGAGTTGAGTTTTTACCAAAAAGTTCTATTTTGGTTTCATCTGACCATATGACATTCTCCCAATCCTCTTCTGGATCATCCAAATGCACTATAGCAAACTTCAGACGGGCCTGGACATGTACTGGCTTAAGCAGGGGGACACGTCTGGCACTGCAGGATTTGAGTCCCTTGCGGCGTAGTGTGTAACTGATGGTAGGCTTTGTTACTTTGGTCCCAGCTCTCTGCAGGTCATTCACTAGGTCCCCCCGTGTGGTTCTGGGATTTTTGCTCACCGTTCTTGTGATCATTTTGACCACACGGGGTGAGATCTTGCGTGGAGCCCCAGATCGAGGAAGATTATCAGTGGTCTTGTATGTCTTCCATTTCCTAATAATTGCTCCCACAGTTGATTTCTTCAAACCAAGCTGCTTACCTATTGCAGATTCAGTCTTCCCATCCTGGTGCAGGTCTACAATTTTGTTTCTGGTGTCCTTTGACAGCTCTTTGGTCTTGGCCATAGTGGAGTTTGGAGTGTGACTGTTTGAGGTTGTGGACAGGTGTCTTTTATACTGATAACAAGTTCAAACAGGTGCCATTAATACAGGTAACGAGTGGAGGACAGAGGAGCCTCTTAAAGAAGAAGTTACAGGTCTGTGAGAGCCAGAAATCTTGCTTGTTTGTAGGTGACCAAATACTTATTTTCCACCATAATTTGCAAATAAATTCATTAAAAATCCTACAATGTGATTTTCTGGATTTTATTTTCTCAATTTGTCTGTCATAGTTGACGTGTACCTATGATGAAAATGACAGGCCTCTCTCATCTTTTTAAGTGGGAGAACTTGCACAATTGGTGGCTGACTAAATACTTTTTTCCCCCACTGTATATGAGGTATGAGTGAAAATCAATGTGACGTGTACACACCATGCATGTACAGAATACAATGAGTGTACGAAACATTAGGAACACCTTCCTAATATTGAGTTGCACCCCCCTTTTGCACTCAGAACAGCCTCAATTCGTCAGGGCATGGACTCTACAAGGTGTCGAAAGCGTTCCACAGGGATGCTGGCCCATGTTGATTCCAATGCTTCCCACAGTTGTGTCAAGTTGGCTGGATGTCCTTTGGGTGGTGGACCACTCTTGATACACACAGGAAATTGTTGAGCGTGAAAAACCCAGGCTCGTTGCAGTTCTTGACACACTCAAACCGGTGCGCCTGGCACCTACTACCATAAACCGTTCAAAGGCACTTAAATATTTTGTCTTGCTCATTCACCCTCTGAATGGCACACATACACGATCCATGTCTCAATTGTCTCAAGGCTTAAAAATCCTTCTGTAGTTAACCTGTCTCCTCCCCTTCATCTACACTGATTGAAGTGGATTTAACAAGTGACATCAATAAGGGATCATAGCTTTCAGCTGGATTCACCTGATCAGTCTATGTCATGGAAAGAGCAGGTGTTCCTAATGTTGTGTACACTCAATGTACATAGACATCACGACAACTAGAGATGCTTATGCATACACACACATCCACCACGCTAACCCTCAACACGGGGGCCCCTCAAGGGTGCATGCTCAGTACCCTCCTGTACTCCCTGTTCACCCACGACTGCATGGCTGCGCACGACTCCAACATCATCATTAAGTTTGCCGACGACACCACGGTGGTAGGCCTGGTCACCGACGACGATGAGACAGCTTATAGGGAGTGTGGTGCCAGGACAACAACCTCTCCCTCACTGTGGGTAAGACAAAGGAGCTATAGGAAAACGGAGAGCCGGGCACGCCCCATTCACATCGACGGGGCTGTAGTGGAGCAGGACGAGAGCTTCAAGTTCCTCGGTGTCCACATCACTAAGGACCTATTATTGTCCAAACACACCAACACAGTCGTGAAGAGGGCACTACAACGCCTCTTCCCCTTGAGAAAGCTGAAAAGATTTGGTAAATCACTGTATACAGAGTTTATTCCGTAATCCAGCGTAACCAGTCCAGTGCGCAAAACAGACGCACTGGAACAAACATGCACACGGGGAACATACCCCGGCAATACAAAATACTGAGCTCAACCGAGCTAATAATCCTCACAATGAACAATCACCCACAAGGACAAGGGGGCAGAGGGAACACTTAAACACGTATTAATGAGGGAAATATGAACCAGGTGTGTGTAATTGACAAGACAAGACAAATGGAATGATGAGATATGGAGCGGCAGTGGCTAGTAAGCTGGTGACGATGAATGCCGAAGCCTGCCCGAACAAGGAGGGGAGGCAGCCTCGGCGGAAGTCGTGACAGCTGAACAGTTAATCAAATGGCTACCCAGGCTATTTCCATTGAACCCCCTTATTATTTATTTATTTATCTTAATTGTTTTGCACTGACTCTCTTGCACTGGCTCTATGCACACTCACTAGACTCTACCCACACACACACACATACACACACACGCTCACACACAAAACACACACACACACACATGCATATTGACGCCACACACACACACACACACACACACACACACACACACACACACACACATAGACAGACTTTCACACTTCACATAAGCTGCTGCTACTCTGTTTATTATATATCCTGATTGCCTAGTCACATTTACCCCTACCCACATGTACTGTACATACTGTATTACCTCAATTACCTCAACTACCTCGTACCACTGCACATTAACTCAGTACTGGTACTCCTTGTATATAGCCTCGTTATTGTTTTTATTGTGTTACTATTTCCTTTTTTATTTAGCAAATATTTGTCTTACTTTTTAACTCTGCACTGTT
>NW_028160427.1:5000-13130 GCF_964263955.1 Coregonus lavaretus | reverse complement strand
TCAGCTGTGTAGTGTTAGGGCAAAAATTGAAACATGTCCTGAGGACAGAGTTTGGGAAACACTGCACTAAAGTAATATTGCAAAGAAATGTGGCAAAGCAATTAACTTTTTGTCCTGAATACAAAGTGTTATGTTTGGGGAAAATTCAATACAACACATTACTGAGTACCACTCTCCATATTTTCAAGCATAGTGGTGGCTGCATCATGTTATGGGTATGCTTGTAATCGTTGAGGACTGGGGAGTTTTTCAGGATAAAAAAGAAATGGGATGGAGCTAAGCACAGGCAAAATCCTAGAGGAAAACCTGGTTCAGTCTGCTTTCCAACAGACACTGGGAGATTAATTCACCTTTCAGCAGGACAATAACCTAAAACACAAGGCCAAATATACACTGGAGTTGCTTACCAAGAAGACAGTGAATGTTCCTGAGTGGTCGAGGTATAGTTTTCTCTTAAATCTCCTTGAAAATCTATGGCAAGAATTGAAAATGGTTGTCTAGCAATGATCAACAACCAATTTGACAGAGCTTGAAGAATTTTGAAAAGACTAATGGGCAAATATTGTACAATCCAGGTGTGGAATGTTCTTAGAGACTTACCCAGAAAGACTCACAGCTGTAATGGCTGCCAAAGGTGCTTCTACAGAGTATTGATTCAGGGGTGTGAATACTTATGTAAATTCGATATTTCTGTATTTCATTTTCAATAAATGTTCACTTTGTCATTATGCGTGTAGATGGGTGAGAGACAACAATCAATTTAATAAATTTTGAATTTGGGCTGTAACACAACAAAATGTGGAATAAGTCAAGGTGTACTAATACTTTCTGAAGGCACTGTATGTTAACTATCTGGTTGGAAAGTACATCTTATAACCAGAAAAAGGTTAGGTTTTAATGTTAGTGGGTTAAAGTCCATGGTTGGTGTCCATTTCAGCATGGCCACATCTCTTTCTGTTAAGCCAGTCTGCTTTCAGCTGCCAATGTTTTCTATCTGGTGGTCGGATACAAAACAACATCAGTTCTTTGATGGTTAGTGTAAGGGAGTGGGGTAACGGCTAAGGTTAGAGGTAGTGGATTTAAGTCCCATTTGTTGTCAGAGATAGTTTGCGACCATTTTAGCTACTGTGTTTTTAGCTGCCAATGTTTTACAGCAAAGTCGTTCAGCTTTTTGTTCTTATATTGAGCTTTAGTGTAAGGGAATAACGCTAGGGTTATGGCTAAGGTTAGAGTTTGTGGCTTGAAGTCCTTTTGTGGCCAGAAAGTACCATAGTTGGCGTTCATTTTAGCATAGTAAGATAGTGACTTTATCTTTATCGTTTAAAAAAGGCTGGGATTAGTTTTTCGGAATGCTGAACAAATCTTTCCCCAGGGGCAATCGTGGTCTGACTGGCGATATCTGCTCTCGTTTAATGTGAAGTGGCAGAAAGAAGAAGTAATTCCCTCTCTTCCAGGGGATCGAGGGAGGGAGAGAGGGAGGGAGGAGAAGAGGAGAGGGAGGGAGGGGATGTGGGGATGAAGGGAGGAGTGGAGGAGGGGCAGGGAGGGGATGTGGGGTTGAAGGGAGGAGAGGGGGAGGGAGTGGATGTGGGATGAAGGGAGGAGAGGAGGAGGGGGAGGGAGGGGATGTGGGGATGAAGGGAGGAGAGGAGGAGGGGGTAATATGTGACAAGTTATTAATAATCTCTCTATCCCTCCTTTCCTCCTCTTTGTTCTCTCTCCAATTCTCTCTCTCCATATTTGGCTCCCTTTCAAAATGGACTCATTATTTATTTACCCTGTACTTCTTTCTCCCTCTCTACCTCGCTCCCCCTCTACCCCTCTCCCTCTCTACCTTGCTCCCCCTCTCCCCCCTCCCCCCTACCCCTCTCCCCCTCTACCCCTCTACCCCTCTCCCTCTCCTCCATCCCTCCATCTCCCTCTCCCCTCTACCCCTCTACCTCGCGCCTCCTCTACCCCTCTCCATCTCCTCCATCCCTCCATCTCCCTCCCCCTCTTCTCTATCTCCCTCTCCCTTCTCCCCTCTCCTCCATCTCCCTCAACCTTCTCCCCTCTCCCCCCTCTCCCCTCCCTCCCTCCCTCTCTCCCTCCCTCCCTCCCTCCCTCCCTCTCTCCTCTCCCTCCCTCCCTCCCCCTCCCTCCCTCCCTCCCTCCCTCCCTCCCTCCCCTCCCTCCCCCATCTCCCTCCCTCCCTCCCTCCCTCCCTCCCTCCCTCCCTCCCTCCCTCCCTCCCTCCCTCCCTCCCCTCCCTCCCCCATCTCCCTCCCTCCCTCCCTCCCTCCCTCCCTCCCTCCCTCCCTCCCTCCCTCCCTCCCTCCCTCCCTCCCTCCCTCCCTCCCTCCCCCATCTCCCTCCCTCCCTCCCTCCCTCCCTCCCTCCCTCCCTCCCTCCCTCCCTCCCTCCCTCCCTCCCTCCCCTCTCTCTCCTCTCAATAGAAATGTGAATGACAAGGACTCTGGCATCCAGGAAGTGACCCAGAAATGGAAGCCAGGCTGCTACTGTACAGTGGGGCCAGTGTGTGTGTGTGTGTGTGTGTGTGTGTGTGTGTGTGTGTGTGTGTGTGTGTGTGTGTGTGTGTGTGTGTGTGTTCGTTCTACCTTACTCTTCTGTACAGTGGGGCCAGTGTGTGTGTGTGTGTGTGTGTGTGTGTGTGTGTGTGTGTGTGTGTTTGTGTGTGTGTGTGTGTGTGTGTGTGTGTGTGTGTGTGTGTGTGTGTGTGTGTGTGTGTGTGTTTGTGTGTGTGTGTGTGTGTGTGTGTGTGTGTGTGTTCGTTCTACCTTACTCTTCTGTACAGTGGGGCCAGTGTGTGTGTGTGTGTGTGTGTGTGTGTGTGTGTGTGTGTGTGTGTGTGTGTGTGTGTGTGTGTGTGTGTGTGTGTGTGTGTGTGTGTGTGTGTGTGTGTGTGTGTGTGTGTGTGTGTGTGTGTTCGTTCTACCTTACTCTTCTGTACAGTGGGGCCAGTGTGTGTGTGTGTGTGTGTGTGTGTGTGTGTGTGTGTGTGTGTGTGTGTGTGTGTGTGTGTGTGTGTGTGTGTGTGTGTGTGTGTGTGTGTGTGTGTGTGTGTGTGTGTGTGTGTGTGTGTGTGTGTGTGTGTGTGTGTGTGTGTGTGTGTGTTCGTTCTACCTTACTCTTCTGTACAGTAACAGTGACTGTCTGTATGCCCCTGAACAGCACGACAGCATGGAAGACCTGCCTGGCTGACTGATGATGCAGAGAAACATCACATACAGTGAGGGAAAAAAGTATTTGATCCCCTGCTGATTTTGTACGTTTGCCCACTGACAAAGAAATGATCCGTCTATAATTTTAATGGTAGGTTTATTTGAACAGTGAGAGACAGAATAACAACAAAAAAATCCAGAAAAACGCATGTAAAAAATGTTATAAATTGATTTGCATTTTAATGAGGGAAATAAGTATTTGACCCCCTCTCAATCAGAAAGATTTCTGGCTCCCAGGTGTCTTTTATACAGGTAACGAGCTGAGATTAGGAGCACACTCTTAAAGGGAGTGCTCCTAATCTCAGTTTTTTACCTGTATAAAAGACACCTGTCCACAGAAGCAATCAATCAATCAGATTCCAAACTCTCCACCATGGCCAAGACCAAAGAGCTCTCCAAGGATGTCAGGGACAAGATTGTAGACCTACACAAGGCTGGAATGGGCTACAAGACCATCGCCAAGCAGCTTGGTGAGAAGGTGACAACAGTTGGTGCGATTATTCGCAAATGGAAGAAAGACAAAAGAACTGTCAATCTCCCTCGGCCTGGGGCTCCATGTAAGATCTCACCTCGTGGAGTTGCAATGATCATGAGAACGGTGAGGAATCAGCCCAGAACCACACAGGAGGATCTTGTCAATGATCTCAAGGCAGCTGGGACCATAGTCACCAAGAAAACAATTGGTAACACACTACGCCGTGGAGGACTGAAATCCTGCAGCGCCCGCAAGGTCCCCCTGCTCAAGAAAGTACATATACAGGCCCGTCTGAAGTTTGCCAATGAACATCTGAATGATTCAGAGGAGAACTGGGTGAAAGTGTTGTGGTTAGATGAGACCAAAATGGAGCTCTTTGGCATCAACTCAACTCGCCGCATTTGGAGGAGGAGGAATGCTGCCTATGACCCCAAGAACACCATCCCCACCGTCAAACATGGAGGTGGAAACATTATGCTTTGGGGGTGTTTTTCTGCTAAGGGGACAGGACAACTTCACCGCATCAAAGGGACGATGGACGGGGCCATGTACCGTCAATTCTTGGGTGAGAACCTCCTTCCCTCAGCCAGGGCATTGAAAATGGGTCATGGATGGGTATTACAGCATGACAATGACCCAAAACACACGGCCAAGGCAACAAAGGAGTGGCTCAAGAAGAAGCACATTAACGTCCTGGAGTGGCCTAGCCAGTCTCCAGACCTTAATCCCATAGAAAATCTGTGGAAGGAACTGAAGGTTTGAGTTACCAAACGTCAGCCTCGAAACCTTAATGACTTGGAGAAGATCTGCAAAGAGGAGTGGGACAAAATCCCTCCTGAGATGTGTGCAAACCTGGTGACCAACTACAAGAAACGTCTGACCTCTGTGATTGCAAACAAGGGTTTTGACACCAAGTACTAAGTCATGTTTTGCAGAGGGGTCAAATACTTATTTCCCTCATTAAAATGCAAATCAATTTATAACATTTTTGACATGCGTTTTTCTGGATTTTTTTGTTGTTATGCTGTCTCTCACTGTTCAAATAAACCTACCATTAAAATGATAGACTGATCATGTCTTTGTCAGTGGGCAAACGTACAAAATCAGCAGGGGATCAAATACTTTTTTCCCTCACTGTATCCATGAGGAGTTATCCACACATCTGTTACCTTTTAACCCCATAGGATGAGACTGGATGAGGGGAGGGGAGACAGGTACTGTTACCTCCATAGGATGAGACTGGAGGAAGGGAGACAGGTACTGTTACCTCCATAGGATGAGACTGGATGAGGGGAGACAGGTACTGTTACCTCCATAGGATGAGACTGGATGAGGGGAGACAGGTACTGTTACCTCCATAGGATTAGACTGGAGGAGGGGAGGCAGAGGACTGTTGTGCCCAGCAGGAGGCAGATTGTACAGTCAACTTTCCTTCCAGTTCTTGACCACGGTGACACCATTTACCAGAATGCAGCAGCCACTACTCTTAAACATTTGGATGCTGTCTACCATAGCGCCTTTCACTTTATCACAGGAGATAGTTTTAATACACATTACTGCATCCTGTATTAAAAGGTTGGCTGGTACTCATTAAAGTCCCGTACATCACTTCGGTACTCCCTTTTTGTTGACAGATCTCTACTATACAAGCTTCTGACTTATAAAAACATGAAATACCAAACCCGTTCACAGGGTTGGTTAACGCTTGAGATTCCTCTGGTCTCCACCGAACTAGCTAAATCCACATTTAGTTTTAACGCTCCACATTTTTGGAATCACTTGGAAAGTTCATTACATTTGGATTCCCTGGTGCCACCAGGGCAGTTTAAAACCCTGATGATACATTAGTTCAACGAGGTGTGGAATTGTTTTGATTGACTTTATAATTAGTTTATAATGGCTGTGATGTTTATGATGTTCTAATGTAATGTACTGGTTATTATGTCTGGTTATTCTGACTGGTTATTATGTCTGGTTATTCTGACTGGTTATTCTGTCTGGTTATTCTGACTGGTTATTCTGTCTGGTTATTCTATCTGGTTATTCTATCTGGTTATTCTATCTGGTTATTCTATCTGGTTATTCTGTCTGGTTATTCTATCTGGTTATTCTATCTGGTTATTCTATCTGGTGTTATTCTATCAGGTTATTCTATCAGGTTATTCTATCTGGTTATTCTATCTTGTTGTTCTATCTGGTTATTCTATCTGGTGTTATTCTATCTGGTTATTCTATCTGGTGTTATTCTATCAGGTTATTCTATCAGGTTATTCTATCTGGTTATTCTATCTGGTTATTCTGTCTTGTTATTCTATCAGGTTATTCTATCTGGTTATTCTATCTGGTTATTCTATCTGGTTATTCTATCTTGTTATTCTGTCTTGTTATTCTGTCTGGTTATTCTATCTGGTTATTCTATCTGGTTATTCTATCTGGTTATTCTAGCTTGTTATTCTGTCTTGTTATTCTGTCTTGTTATTCTATCTGGTTATTCTGTCTTGTTATTCTATCTGGTTATTCTATCTGGTTGTTCTATCAGGTTATTCTATCTTGTTATTTTAAGTTGTTATTCTATTTTGTTATTATAGCTGGTTATTCTATCTTGTATCTTGTAGTTTTATATTTGATTTGATGTCCTAAGGGCACCATTGGAAATGAAACCCTGGTCTCAATTGGGTCCCCTGATTAAATAAAAGTTAATTAAATATTGGGTAGAGGGGGAGGAGGTATGTTGGTGAGGCAGAGGAGTGAGAGAGACAGGTACAGGGTACTTCTGTCACCTTCTAACCTCCTAGGGTAAAGGGGGTAGGAGGTGGATGGAGGAGGCGGAGGAGGAGGGAGACACGGTCGGAACAGCCAGGTACATAATACATATGTCATCCTTTGCCCTCTACAGACCAAGATAAGCTATGTGTAGTGGGAGAGAGAGGAGGGAGAGAGAAGATGGGAAAGGAGGAGAGAGACAGAAGATGGAAGAAGAGGAGAGAGAGAGAGAGAGAGAGAGAGAGAGAGAGAGAGAGAGAGAGAGAGAGAGAGAGGAGAGGGGGAGAGAGCAAAAGGAGAGAGAGGGAAGATGGGAGAGTGGGAAAAGGAGGGGGAATATATTACAGAGGCCAAAACTCCACAGGGGCAGACAGTGTCCCAGAAACTGAGTGTGTTTGCGTCCGTCTGTGTGTGTGTGTGTGTGTGTGTGTGTGTGTTTGTGTGATGGCACTAGAATGGAGTGGTGTGTGTGTGTGTGTGGTAGTTGTATTGTCTAGTGTACCACATCATGTCTCTAAGGTCCACTGGGGTTTAGAGGAGAACACAAAAACACAAGTGACCCAGAAATACAGGAAAACAAACTTCCCAATTCACACTTCACAGTACACACTACAAAACACACACTAGCGGCACGTTGACCGTTCAGTCCAGACTGCTAAACAGCGCCACAGCAAAACATCCCCAAACCATCACAGTACCACCACCATGCTTGACCGTTGGTATGAGGTTCTTACCGTGGAGTGCAGTGTTTGGTTTTTCACCAGGCATAATGGGACCCATGTCGTTCAAAAAGTTATACTTTTGAATCATCTGTCCATAGAACATTCTTCCAAGAGTCTTGATGATCATCCAGGTGCTTTTTTGGCAAACTTGAGACAACTTTTTGGACGGCATGGGTCCCATTAGGCCTGGGGAAAAACCAAACACTGCATTCCACAGGAAGAACCTCAAGCATGGTGGTGGTGGTGTGATGGTTTGGGGATGCTTTGCTGCCTCAGGACCTGGACGACTTGCCTTAATAGAAGGAACCATGAATTCTGCTCCGTATCAGAGAATTCAACGGGAGAATGTCAGGTCATCCGTCTGTGAGCTGAAGTTGAAGCGCAACTGGGTCATGCAGCAAGACAATGATCCAAAACACACAATCAAGTCTACATGAAAATGTCTAAAAAGCAACACATTTGAAGTTCTGGAATGGCCTTGTCAAAGTCCAGACCTAATCCCAATTGAGATGTTGTGGCAGGACTTGAAACGAGCAGTTCATGCTTGAAAACCCACAAATGTCGCTGAGTTAAAGCAGTTCTGCATGCAAAAAAAATCCTCCACAGCGACGTGAGAGACTGATCAACAACTGCAGGAAGCATTTGATTGCAGTCATTTCAGCTAAAGGTGGCACAACCAGTTATTGAGTGTAACGGGGCAATTACTTTTTCACACAGGGGAATTGGGTGTTGCATAACATTGTTAATTAAATAAATAATATAAATATCCATTTTTTAAATGTTATTTGTTCACTCAGGTTCCCTTTATCTAATATTAGGTTTTGGTTGAAGATCTGATAACATTCAGTATCAAAAATATGCAAAAGTGGAGAAAATCAGAAAGGGGGCAAATATTTTTTCACGGCTCTAAATATAGGGCAAACACTTCCCATACACACTTCACACAGTA
>NW_028160428.1:0-23046 GCF_964263955.1 Coregonus lavaretus | reverse complement strand
TGCACAAACGTGTCGTGAGCACACATCCTGTTAACACATATCAGTCATAGACACACCCTGGTTCCCTGGTCCCCTTGAGCACAATTTGAGTCCTTCAGTGTTCCGTCCTCAAAAAATAGAATGTGTTTTTATAGTCACATACACCAGGTAGGTGTAGTGAAATGTGTTTTTATAGTCACATACACCAGGTAGGTGTAGTGAAATGTGTTTTTATAGTCACATACACCAGGTAGGTGTAGTGAAATGTGTTTTTATAGTCACATACACCAGGTAGGTGTAGTGAAATGTGTTTTTATAGTCACATACACCAGGTAGTGAAATGTGTTTTTATAGTCACATACACCAGGTAGGTGTAGTGAAATGTGTTTTTATAGTCACATACACCAGGTAGGTGTAGTGAAATGTGTTTTTATAGTCACATAGACCAGGTAGTGAAATGTGTTTTTATAGTCACATACACCAGGTAGGTGTAGTGAAATGTGTTTTTATAGTCACATACACCAGGTAGGTGTAGTGAAATGTGTTTTTATAGTCACATACACCAGGTAGTGAAATGTGTTGTTTTACAGGGTCAGTCATAGTAGTACCTATGGAGCAAATTAGGGTTAAGTGCTTTGCTCAAGGGCACATCAACAGATTTTTCACCTTGTTGGCTCAGGTATTCGAACCAGCGACCTTTCGGTTACTGGCCCAATGCTCTGATCACTAGGCTACCTGCCACCCCCTTCTCAGTGACTCTCCCTGTGCTATCCTCTAAACAACAGGTGAAGGAGCACGATATCAAGGTGCCATGTACCCTCCCCTCTGGTATCCTCCAATCTACCATACTCACACACAACACACACACACAATTCACATGTACAAATACATAAATATGTGGCAGTCAAGCATATGCAATTCTCAGATCAACTTGAGTGTTATCTACTGTATCTTACATGTCTTCTCTCTGATTCTGAGGCCAGGTAACCCTCTCTCTGTTGCCTTGGCAATATAAACTAAATAGGCACTCCTTTTGTTCTGTAGTCAGAGTTTGAATCTCAAAACACCCCAAAGAGTATATTTCACTTAATTTGACGGCTTGCGTAAAAAAACATATGTTGGCAGTAATAGTAGTGAGGGGGTGAATCTGAATTTACATCCTTATAATTTACAGGTTGCCAGTTACAAACAGCGGTACAGTGAAACGAGCTCTCTCCTGTCAATTCAACTCTGTCGAGCGCGATGGCGTAATTTGTTTATTTTTTCTCTCTTTTTCTGAGGAGAGCTCTGTTGCGGTGTTGCTGACAACTCTGAATAATACAGTTTGACTGGAGGTAGCTAGCGAAGTCCCTGTCGCGCTAATCGAACTCCACACAGCTAAAAGCGGGATCAATTGTACACAGTTGGGGAAGGGGGGAAGGTAACTCTGGGTTTTATTAATGAAAGCCTCTATATCTCTCTCTTTTCACGACTCTCTTCTGTTGTCTATCTTTCCTCCCTCTCAACCCTCCCTCTCAACCCTCTGTCTCGATCACACTCTCCCTCCCTCTATTTTCTCTATCACTATTCCATCCTACTCTGCTCTCTTGCTCCCTCGCTATCCTTCCCTCTCTCCTTCTCTCTTCTTCTCTCTCTCCTTCCCTCACTCCTTCCCTCTCTCCTTCCCTCTCTTCTTCCCTCTCTCCTTCTCTCTCGCCTTCTCTCTCTCCTTCCCTTTCTCCTTCCCTCACTCCTTCCCTCTCTCCTTCCCTCTCTCCTTCTCTCTCTCCTTCACGCCCTCCTTCCCTCTCTCCTTCCCCCTCTCCTTCTCTCTCTCCTTCACTCTCTCCTTCCCTCTCTCCCGGTTGCGGCCGGCTACAGCAGAGCCTGGATTCGAACCAGGATCTCTAGTGGCACAGCTAGCACTGCGATGCAGTGCCTTAGACCACTGCGTCACTCGGGTCTTTCCTCCCTATCTCCTTCCCTCTCTCCTTCCCTCTATCCTTCCCTTTCTCCTTCCCTCTCTCCTTCTCTCTCTCTCTCCTTCTCTCTCCTTCCCTCACTCCTTCCCTCTCTCCTTCCCTCTCTCCTTCTCTCCCTCCTTCCCTTTCTTCTTCCCTCTCTCCTTCTCTCTCTCCTTCTCTCTCTCCTTCTCTCTCTCCTTCCCTCTCTCCTTCCCTCTTTCCTTCTCTCTCTCCTTCCCTCTCTCCTTCCCTCTATCCTTCCCTCTCTCCTTCCCTCTCTCCTTCCCTCTCTCCTTCCCTCTCTCTCATTCCCTCTCTGCTTTCCTCTTTCCTTCCCTCTCTCCTTCCCTCTCTCCTTCTCTTTCGCTGTCTGTCTCAGCTCCATGGAGAGTGGAGTGCTGGGCTGTGGAGTCAGTGAGGTGAGATCATTAGGATCCACTCTGCTCTCCTGCAGTACAGCCTGTCTAAGGTCACAGTGTACTGCACTAGTCTCTAACACCAGACACTGCAGCTGCACTCAACTAGATGTCATTAACCGTTCAATTGAGTAAATGCATGTCTAAGACCTCTAGTCCTTGTAAGAGATGGATAATACATACAGGCTAGTACATTTAGTAATATTACATGTAGTAGATGAATGAATAATGATGTATGAATAATGATTAACACATCTCATAATGGTAGTTTATAACCAGGTTATAAGCACACCTTCAAAAATAGTGTGACCTATGAGATATATATATACTGTATATCTATAGCACAGAACGTCGGTGGCACCTTAATTAGGGAGAACGGGCTTGTGGTAATGACTGCAGCGTTATCAGTGGAATGGTATCAAATACATCCAACACAGGGTTTCCAGGTGTTTGATGCCATTCTATTTGCTCCGTTCCGGCCATTATTATGAGCCGTCCTCCCCTCAGCAGCCTCCACTGATCTATAGACTGTGTGTAGTGGGAAGACTGCCTTCTAATCTATTGAATGATACAGCGGTGTTAAGGCATAAAGCGTCACACCATCGCTCCATGTTCCCACAGCGCTTTATTAAGGAGCTGGATGTCTCCTCCATTTTGCAGGCTGTGAAGGTGTCACACAGCAGCCTGCTGTGCTGAGCTCAGACAGAGCGATGGTGGAGAGATGGGGGAGAGAGAGAGAGAGAGAGAGAGAGAGAGAGAGAGCGAGAGAGAGAGAGAGAGAGAGAGAGAGAGAGAGAGAGAGAGAGAGAGAGAAAGAAAGAAAGAAAGAAAGAAAGAAAGAAAGAAAGAAAGAAAGAAAGAAAGAAAGAAAGAAAGAAAGAAAGAAAGAAAGAAAGAAAGAAAGAAAGAAAGAAAGAAAGAAAGAAAGAAAGAAAGAAAGAAAGAAGGAGAGAAAGAAAGAGAGAGAGAGAACGAGCGAGAGAGAGAGAGAGAGAGAGAGAGAGAGAGAGAGAGAGAGAGCAGGGTGGCTGTTGGGTAACCGCACCACAGAGACGGCTGCAGGCTAAAACAAAACAGCACAGTGCATTCCTCCTCTCCTCTCCTCTCCTCTCCTCTCCTCTCCTCTCCTCTCCTTCCCTCTGCCTCCCAGCTCCTTCACACAGCTACACTATAGCCAGCGTGGAGATGTTCACGTGTCAAACGGCATCATGTGGTTAAGTACAGCAGAGAGCACAATAGCCCAACACTAAGTAGCACGTATCTATTGTAAATACAGTACACTATAGTATTATGGACTATGTACTTTAGCATTGCACTGCATTATATGTCATGGGACAGTTCAGGCCAACACACTAGGACCAGTTCATTACATAGCATTGCAGAGTAGTACAATGCAGCCAGCCAGTCTCTCTAGGAGTGGCAGATGGTGCTCATGGTCTGTGCTACAGTGGTGGTGGGGTTCCCAGCCCCAGCCCCAGCCCAAGCCCCAGGCCCAGGGGCTTGGCCTGGTCTGACCTATAGGGCTGGGGTTGATCTGGGGGTCTGGGGCTGGTCTAATGGAATAGCAGCTGGGTGGGAGGACTGGGTCAGTGAGGTAACAGGCTAACGCTTAGCTAACCCACTCGCATCTGAGGAGGGCTAGTAGAAGGGTCTGGCTATGGAAGATGGGTGGGTGTGTTACAGAACATCTATACCCCTCTAGAGTGAGGTAAACTGAACTTTGATCGGGGTTTGAAGGGCATCCAGGTTGGCATTTGGGGCCTCTCGAGTGGCGCAGCGGTCTAAGGCACTGCATCGCAATGCTAGAGCCGTCACTACAGACTCGGGTTTGATACCGGGCTGTATCACAACCGGCCGTGATCGGGAGTCCCATAGGGTGGCGCACAATTGGCCCAGCGTCGTCCGGGTTTGGGCAGGGTTTGGCCGGTGGGGGCTTTACTTGGCTCATCGTGCTCTAGAGACTCCTTGTTGTGGGCCGGACACCTGCAGGCTGACCTCGGTCGTCAAGTGAAAAGTGTTTCATCCGACACATTGCTGCGGCTTACTCCCGGGTTAAGCGGGCAGGTGTTAAGAAGCGCGGTTTGGTGGGTCTTGTTTCGGAGGACGCATGACTCGACCTTTGCCTCCTGAGCCCGTTGGGGAGTTGCAGCGATGAGACAAGATCGAAATTTGGGGAAAATAATAAAAAAATAATAATACATTTGGTATTTGGCACATGCTCCCTTTGTCCACATGTTTCATGGTGTTGGAAATGTTGAGGACACATGGGGACATGTTGGAGCCTCCAGGCGGCCAGAGGTGTCTAGTCACAGGGAATAAGCCAGGGAATGCACTGCAGCTGCTGCAAATCAACAATTTTGGCTCCAGACCAGAGACAGGAGGTTGAATACTAAAAACAACACTGTTCAACGCCATCCCATAACTGAGGCAACATGAGGTTTACCTCAGACAACCCACACAGGCAATATGAGTGTTTGTTTCTGTTGTTGTTGAGCTTTTTGAGGTTGCTGTAAAATGTGTCAAGACCCATAGCAGAATTGATTTATTACACGGCTTGGTTGAGACGTGAGGGGATAGACGAGTACGCACACACTCACACACACACACATACTCTCACACACTCTGACACACTCTCACTCACTCACACACACACACATACTCTCACACACTCTGACACACTCTCACTCACTCACACACACACACATACTCTCACACACTCTGACACACTCTCACACACTCACACACACACACATACTCTCACACACTCTGACACACTCTCACACACTCACACACACACACATACTCTCACACACTCTGACACACTCTCACACACTCACACACACACACATACTCTCACACACTCTGACACACTCTCACACACTCACACACACACACATACTCTCACACACTCTGACACACTCACACACACTCTCACACACTCATACACACTCTCTCACACACACACTCTCATACAATCTCACACACACACACACACACTCTCACACACACACATACACACTATCACACACACACTCTCACACAAATGAACAATGGCTCTTTCGATTAAATTGTTTATAGATATTTCTCTCTGATTAAGTAAGACCCAGTCACGCGTCGGAGCATGAACCGATAAGACAGGCAATTTCTCCAAGGTTCAATAAACGCCAGCACACACTCTTCTCTTTCAAAACTCTTAATTGATCTCCTGAGACCCCACTGTTTACACAATCATGAATATGGAAACATTTGTCAACCTCAGCCAATGACAATGAAAAAAGAGTGCAACAACAACAAGTTTGACCATGGTTCGAAAGGTATATGGTGCTAAACTCATTTCCCAATTCAGACTGCTGAAATTATCTTTAAGTGGGTGGTTCTGGAAGTCTAAACATCCTAAGGACAAGCCAATTAAAGCCTTGCTTTTCCCAAGGTGTCCATTTTCTCTCACTAGCATCCACACTCGGTTACTAGGCAACACTGCTGTTCATGATAGGCTAGCTCAGCGTTTCCCAAACTCGGTCCTGGGGACCCCAAGAGGTGCATGTTTTGGGTTTTGCCCTAGTACTACACAGCTGATTCAAATAATCAAAGCTTGATGATTAGTTGATTATTTGAATCAGCTGTGTAGCACTAGGGCAAGAAAACTAAACGTGCACCCCTTGGGGTCCTGATGACCGAGTTTGGTGAGCGAGTCAGCGCTGGGTCTCTCACATTGTGTGTGTGTGTAATGCATTATTTACACTGTTACAGCCTGTCTCACAGGCTCACATGTTCCATAGGGCTGGAGCAGTGTCAGGCTAAGCACTGGCCTAATTGTGGATAATAGCAGTCTTTTGTAGAAGTACTATAGGCTAATTTAGCCTACCACAGCAATTTAACTACTCAGTTTTCACCACACCTTCACTAGTGTTTTCACTGTGTCATCATCATCATCATCATCATCATCATAGCCAATCTCTCCTCCTCAGAGAAAGTCACACGCACGCGCACAAACGCACACACCACACACACAAACACACGCACACACACACACAAACACACGCACACACACACACACATTGGACTGATACAGACAGAGATGTATGAAGGCCAGACAGGAGATAGTCATCAGAACCAGCTCTACTCCCAGATTAGAGAGAGATCTCATTCAGACAGGAGATAGTCATCAGAACCAGCTCTACTCCCAGATTAGAGAGAGATCTCATTCAGACAGGAGATAGTCATCAGAACCAGCTCTACTCCCAGATTAGAGAGAGATCTCATTCAGACAGGAGATAGTCATCATAACCAGCTCTACTCCCAGATTAGAGAGATCTCATTCAGACAGGAGATAGTCATCAGAACCAGCTCTACTCCCAGATTAGAGAGAGATCTCATTCAGACAGGAGATAGTCATCAGAACCAGCTCTACTCCCAGATTAGAGAGAGATCTCATTCAGACAGGAGATAGTCATCAGAACCAGCTCTACTCCCAGATTAGAGAGAGATCTCATTCAGACAGGAGATAGTCATCAGAACCAGCTCTACTCCCAGATTAGAGAGAGATCTCATTCAGACAGGAGATAGTCATCAGAACCAGCTCTACTCCCAGATTAGAGAGAGATCTCATTCAGACAGGAGATAGTCATCAGAACCAGCTCTACTCCTAGATTAGAGAGAGATCTCATTCAGACAGGAGATAGTCATCAGAACCAGCTCTACTCCCAGATTAGAGAGATATCTCATTCAGACAGGAGATAGTCATCAGAACCAGCTCTGCTCCCAGATTAGAGAGAGATCTCATTCAGACAGGAGATAGTCATCAGAACCAGCTCTACTCCCAGATTAGAGAGAGATCTCATTCAGACAGGAGATAGTCATCAGAACCAGCTCTACTCCCAGATTAGAGAGAGATCTCATTCAGACAGGAGATAGTCATCAGAACCAGCTCTACTCCCAGATTAGAGAGAGATCTCATTCAGACAGGAGATAGTCATCAGAACCAGCTCTACTCCCAGATTAGAGAGAGATCTCATTCAGACAGGAGATAGTCATCAGAACCAGCTCTACTCCCAGATTAGAGAGAGATCTCATTCAGACAGGAGATAGTCATCAGAACCAGCTCTACTCCCAGATTAGAGAGATATCTCATTCAGACAGGAGATAGTCATCAGAACCAGCTCTACTCCCAGATTAGAGAGAGATCTCATTCAGACAGGAGATAGTCATCAGAACCAGCTCTACTCCCAGATTAGAGAGAGATCTCATTCAGACAGGAGATAGTCATCAGAACCAGCTCTACTCCCAGATTAGAGAGAGATCTCATTCAGACAGGAGATAGTCATCAGAACCAGCTCTACTCCCAGATTAGAGAGAGATCTCATTTAGACAGGAGATAGTCATCAGAACCAGCTCTACTCCCAGATTAGAGAGAGATCTCATTTAGACAGGAGATAGTCATCAGAACCAGCTCTACTCCTAGATTAGAGAGAGATCTCATTCAGACAGGAGATAGTCATCAGAACCAGCTCTACTCCCAGATTAGAGAGAGATCTCATTCAGACAGGAGATAGTCATCAGAACCAGCTCTACTCCCAGATTAGAGAGAGATCTCATTCAGACAGGAGATAGTCATCAGAACCAGCTCTACTCCCAGATTAGAGAGAGATCTCATTCAGACAGGAGATAGTCATCAGAACCAGCTCTACTCCCAGATTAGAGAGAGATCTCATTTAGACAGGAGATAGTCATCAGAACCAGCTCTACTCCCAGATTAGAGAGAGATCTCATTTAGACAGGAGATAGTCATCAGAACCAGCTCTACTCCTAGATTAGAGAGAGATCTCATTCAGACAGGAGATAGTCATCAGAACCAGCTCTACTCCCAGATTAGAGAGAGATCTCATTCAGACAGGAGATAGTCATCAGAACCAGCTCTACTCCCAGATTAGAGAGAGATCTCATTCAGACAGGAGATAGTCATCAGAACCAGCTCTACTCCCAGATTAGAGAGATCTCATTCAGACAGGAGATAGTCATCAGAACCAGCTCTACTCCCAGATTAGAGAGAGATCTCATTCAGACAGGAGATAGTCATCAGAACCAGCTCTACTCCCAGATTAGAGAGAGATCTCATTCAGACAGGAGATAGTCATCAGAACCAGTTCTACTCCTAGGGACTACAGTTGAAAATGAGCTATCTAGCTAAATCTGGTGCAATGGCATGTTGTACATGGTCCCTGACAAACAAACAAATAAATAAATAATAGATTAGAGAGAGATCTCATACTAACGCACTGAGACTCTGCTTCTCTCACATTAACACACAATGGGAACAGAATTATCTGTCTCTCAGTTACTCTCAATGGGCCTCTGAGGGAATGGTGTGAGAGAAAGATTGAAAAGTATTGAAACGTGTGTATTTGTGTGTGTGAGTACCAAGCTCTTTGATGGCCGTAAGAGCACATCTAAATTATTGAGTTTATGAGCCGAGTGTGTACAGTACTGAGTGTACAAAACATTAAGAACACCTTCCTAACATTGAGTTGGGGCATGTTGACTCCAATGCTTCCCACAGTTGTGTCAAGTGTGCTGGATGTCCTTTGGGTGGTGGACCATTCTTAATACACACGGAAAACTATTAAGCGTGAAAAACCCAGCAGCGTTTCAGTTCTTGACTCAAACCGGTGCACCTGGCACCTACTACCATACCCCATTCAAATGCACTGAAATCTTTTGTCTTGCCCATACACCCTCTGAATGGCACACATACACAATCCATGTTTCAGTTGTCTCATGGCTTAAAAATCCTTATTTAACCTGTCTCCTCCCCTTCATTTACAGAGATTGAAGCGGATTTACCTGGATTCACCTGGTCAGTCATGGAAAGAGCAGATGTTCTTAATGTTTTGTACACTCAGTGTGTGTGTGTGTGTGTGTGTGTGTGTGTGTTTTTTGTGTGTGTGCTTAGGCCTATGCATCAGTGTATGCGTCAGTGTGTGTACTGTATGTGTGCGGTGCCTCAGCCCTTACTGCAGGCCAGGCAGTGTGCCTCAGCTCAGCGTTGGGCAGTAAACCAAATTCATTTCTCCGCGCCAGGCTCATGATGTGTGACCGCCAGGGGCCTCGGGGGCCACAAATCACCCAGCCCACAGAGCAGCCTCAGCCTCAGCCCCGCCACTGGGCCGCTGCATGCACTAGGACCAGGGGCAAGCCCATACATCACACATCTTTATTTCATTCTCCATTTCCCTTGCTTTCATTTTGTTTCTCTCTCTCCTACCCCGGCTCATGCACTGTAACTTCCCGGCTTTCTCAGTCTACAGTACTGTAGCCTCCTCTATCTCAGTCTACAGTATTGTAGCCTCCACTATCTCAGTCTACAGTACTGTAGCCTCCTCTATCTCAGTCTACAGTATTGTAGCCTCCTCTATCTCAGTCTACAGTACTGTAGCCTCCTCTATCTCAGTCTACAGTACTGTAGCCTCCTCTATCTCAGTCTACAGTATTGTAGCCTCCTCTATCTCAGTATACAGTATTGTAGCCTCCTCTATCTCAGTCTACAGTACTGTAGCCTCCTCTATCTCAGTCTACAGTATTGTAGCCTCCTCTATCTCAGTCTACAGTATTGTAGCCTCCTCTATCTCAGTCTACAGTATTGTAGCCTCCTCTATCTAACACATATAATACAATCACCTTACTTACAGTACTTGTTGTCTTTGTTACTTTCTAACACCACTGAGTCAGTCACATACAAACAAACAAACACAAGCACCTTAATGCTATCAGAACACAACAGCTAAGTCTTCCATGATGTAAGACAGACTGGAAACAAAAGGAATGGAACAGCTTGACTTGTTGTTTCTAGTCTCCAATGGTGAGAAGGAGAGGCTGGTCAAACTTTCCAGCACAGAGAGAGAAAGATAGGGAGGATGTTTACCTCCTCTTGTCCCAGGAGAGATGGGCCGAGGGGAGGGGGAGAGAGGGGAGAGAGGGGAGGAGGAGAGGAGGAGAGGGGGATAGAGGGGAGGAGGAGAGGAGGAGAGGAGGAGAGATGGGAGGATGAGAGGAGAAGAGGAGAAGAGGGTAGGTGCGGGAAACACCCCCTTCTGATGTTTATGTGAGTCATAATGCTCAGCGCCCCTCTGGGGGGTGTCCGGAAATGTAACCACAGTGACACTGGGAGCAGCAGCAAGGTGGCATCCGTGTTGTTAGGAGCTCCCCAGTCTCTCTCTCTCTCTTTCTCTGTCACACATACTTCCCTAAAATCTTCACACACACACACACACACACACACATAATGGGAAAGTGTGTGTTATTGCAGTCACAGTGTTGGATTACACATGATCAGACAAGCCGGTGGATCTCTATCATATACCATGGGATAACACATCCACACACACACACATCATCAGGGTTAACTACGTGGAACAAAAGTCCCCACAGAACACGTGGGAATCTCCAGTGTCTGTGTGTGTGTGTGTGTATGTGTGTGTGCATTTACATACGTGTGTATGAGTGTCAAGCTTAAACACCACACGGGGCGGCAGGTAGCCTAGCACATATAGCATTGGGATAATAACCGAAAGGTCACTGGTTCGAACACCCGAGACAACAAAGTGAAAAATCTGCCGATGTGTCCCTTGTGAAAGGCACTTAACCCTCATTTGCTAATGTACTACTATGACTGACCCTGTAAAACAACACATTTCACTGCACCTATCATACTACTATGGCTGACCCTGTAAAACAACACATTTCACTGCACCTATCATACTACTATGGCTGACCCTGTAAAACAACACATTTCACTGCACCTATCATACTACTATGGCTGTCCCTGTAAAACAACACATTTCACTGCACCTATCATACTACTATGGCTGACCCTGTAAAACAACACATTTCACTGCACCTATCATACTACTATGGCTGACCCTGTAAAACAACACATTTCACTGCACCTATCCTGTGTATGTGACAATAAAACATATACAGCATATGCAATGCTGCTGAATTGAGGCTATTCTGGGACAGTGTTCCTAATGTTTGGTATATTCAGTGAGCATACAACACATTGAGTTGCCCCCCCCTTGATACACATGGGAAACTGTTGAGCGTGAAAGACCCAGCAGCGTTGCAGTTCTTGACACAAACCGGTGCGCCTGGCACCTTCTACCATACCCCGTTCAAAGGCACTACAATCTTTTGTCTTGCCCATTCACCCCCTGAATGGCACACACAATCTATGTCTCAACAGTCTCAAGGCTTAAAAATCCTTCTTTAAGCTGTCTCCTCCCCTTCATTTACACTGATTGAAGTGGATTTACCTGGATTCACCTGGTCAGTCACGGAATGCAGTAGAATGGCCTTACTAAAGAGCTCATTGACTTTCAAAGTTGCACCGTCATAGGATACCACCTTTCCAACAAGTCAGTTCGTCAAATGCCCGGGTCAACTGTAAGTGCTGTTATTGTGAAGTGGAAATGTCTAGGAGCAACAATGGCTCAGCCGCGAAGTGGTAGGCCAACACAAGCTCACAGAGCGGGACCGTCGAGTGCAGAAGCGCGTAGTGCATAAAAATCGTCTGTCCTTGGTTGCAACACTCAATACCGAGTTCCAAACTGCCTCTGGAAGCAACGTCAGCACAATAACTGTTCGTCGGGAGCTTAATGAAATGGGTTTCCATGGCCAAGCAGCCGCACACAAGCCTAAGATCACCATTTGCAATGCCAAGCGTCGGCTGGAGTGGTTTAAGCTCGCCGCCATTGGACTCTGGAGCAGTGGAAATGCATTCTCTGGAGTGATGAATTACGCTTCATCATCTGGCAGTCCGACGGACAAATCTGGGTTTGGCGGATGTCAGGAGAACGCTACCTGCACGAATGCATTGTGCCTAGTGTAAAGTTTGGTAGAGGAGGAATAATGGTCTGGGGTTTTTCCATGGTTCGGGCTAGGCCCCTTAGTTCCAGTGAAGGGAAATCTTAACACTATAGCACACAATGACAATCTAGACGATTCTGTGCTTCCAACTTTGTGGCAACAGTTTGGGGAAGGCCCTTTCCTGTTTCAGCATGACAATGCCCCCTTGCACAACCCAAGGTCCATACAGAAATGGTTAGTCGAGATCGGTGTGGAAGAACTTGACTGGCCTGCACAGAGCCCTGACCTCAACCCCATCGAACACCTTTGGGATGAATTGGAACGCCGACTGCGAGCCAGGCCTAATCGCCCAACATCAGTGCCCGACCTCACTAATGCTCTTGTGGCTGAATGGAAGAAAATCCCTGCAGCAATGTTCCAACATCTAGTGGAAAGCCTTCCCAGAATTGTGGAGGATGTTATTGCAGCAAAAGGGGGACCAACTCCATATTAATGCCCATGATTTTGGAATGAGGTCTTTTTTGTGTATATACAGTATACCCACCATCCCCTATCAGCCTGGCCTACCACAGAAGAGCAAGAAAATATAAATTATTCAAAGTGACAAAACAAAAAAATATCCTCATGCGTGCTTTAAAATAGAATATGAATTATCCATGAGGATCAAACCAAAGGGCTACAAGGATGTGTTTGTCATTGATTCCTAATGAAACATTATTTGAATTCCAATGTTTGACAGCGTTCGTCGCTGTGCCGGGCTGTCAGTCATTTTGCAGTTGTCTCACAAGTCGCTCCCCCGAATCAAACAGAGAACCACTTCCTAGTCACTTCCTAGATGTTGTTCTACATTCTGCATCCCCCTCAAGGCACGTTACTAAAAACAAAGCTGCTGGATGTAATGCCAGGCAGTTTCTTTAAATTAAAATAGGACTGCTTCAACTGTGTTCCATCCCTCTCCTCCTCCTCCTCCTCCTCCTCCTCCTCCTCCTCCTCCTCCTCCAACCCTCTCCTCCTCCTCCTCCTCCTCCATCCCTCTCCTCCTCCTCCATCCTCCTCCTCCTCCTCCTCCTCAATCCCTTCCTCCTCCTCCTCCTCCTCCTCCTCCTCCATCCCCCTCCTCCTCCTCCTCCTCCTCCTCCTATTCCTCCATCCCTCTCCTCCTCCTCCTCCTCCATCCCTCTCCTCCTCCTCCTCCTCCTCCTCCATCCCTCTCCTCCTCCATCCATCCATCCCTCTCCATCCCTCTCCTCCTCCTCCTCCATCCCTCTCCTCCTCCTCCTACTCCTCCTCCTCCATCCATCACAGTGTTTTGGCTCGTTCTTATAAATCAAGGAGAGGGGAAATAGATGGAGGGAGATGCTGGGAAAAGATGAAAGGAGGAGAGGAGGAGAGAGAGGCTCACATAAATATGTAGACAAAGGCTGAGGTAAACACAGGGGCTTATTTAGATGGGAACACACACACACACGAAGGCACAGCATATGTTTCCAGTGGTGACAGCTGGAGACATCTGGTACCTAAACTCCACAGGTCAAATTAAGTGACACAGTCCTTCAGGCGTGAAGGGAACATAGGGAGTATATGTGTGTGCGTACGTGCATTTTTGTGTTTGCTTGACTCTTCGTTTGTGTTAGGAAATCGCAGCTAATGTGAAATGTTATTAGGCTGGCTAGCATCAAGCGTGTTCTAACCGAAACTGATAAATGAGGAGGCGGGCCACGGGATCAGGTGTCCAGGTTGCTATGGTGCTGAGTGACGAGGACTCTGACATCCCCGTGGAGAATCCAACCCCCCCCCACACACACACACACACACCTGGCACACTATACATTGTTGGGGCCGTGCCTTCAGAGAACTGACATGCACAGTTTGTGTGGGTGTGTGTATGTGTGTGTGTGTGTGTGTGTGTGTGTGTGTGTGCGCGCACACATGATAGGTCACAGATGTCCACCAGCAGGGAGAGAGGAGAGGAAACAGAGAGAAGGGGAAGGAAGGAGAGAGGGTGAAAGAGGGAGGACAGAGGGGGACAGGACAGATGAGTTACGGAGGTTACATGTACACATCCAGACCCTGCACAGGTTGAAAGAGACAGCACAATGAGACACAGCTGCTGCTGACTGCTGGCCTAAACACACATACACATGCACACACACACTCACACAGCTACATAAACGTGCATGCACACTATATAATCACGTAAGACACAGTCTGTTAATGTCTGGAGTCTCATCCGGTAGAGCAAGCAGAAACAGGCGGGTTTGAAACGGTGTCTAAGCCAGTCATTAAAGACCAGACACGTCTTCATTTCTCTTTCTAAATGCTTCTGCTCACATAGGCTACTTCCTGTTTCATAGGCTACTTCCTGTTTCATAGGCTACTTCCTGTTTCAAAGGCTACTTCCTGTTTCATAGGCTACAGCCTGTTTCATAGGCTACTTCCTGTTTCATAGGCTACATCCTGTTTCATAGGCTACATCCTGTTTCATAGGCTATATCCTGTTTCATAGGCTACATACTGTTTCATAGGCTACATCCTGATTCATAGGCTACTTCCTGTTTCATAGGCTAACTCCTCCCTAGCAGTACTGCACAGTCTGTTAAGGCCGTCCTGTGTTAAAACGCCAAACCACTGCATCAATTATTCCTGCTTCACAAACACTGGCCCTCCTCTCTAATAGCACTGGGGTTAACACGCACACACTGATCCTAGATCAGTAGGTTAGCCTGGGTTACCAGCAATTTCATTTTGTGGGCTTCTTTAATACATATGCAGAGACTGTTCCTTAATCAGTATGCACTGTAGTTACAGTGTATTAATTAATCCATTAAAATGCATCATTATGGATCAGTTGATATCTCAATGCCTTTTTATTGCCTAATAAAATACCAGACTAGACGAATCTTCCAGTAATGGTAAGCCTGTAATGGGGGAAGACAGCGTGTGCAGCTTATGAATGTGTTTGTATTGATTTCTCTGTTTCCTGACAACACTGGGTCAGGCACATTAACACATGGCCTTCATGTGGTAGATCATTCACAGCCGCCCCAACGTCGCTGCAACGTAGCCCTGCGGTCAGGTCAGTGACCTGCACTTCCCTGTGTGTGTGTGTGTGTGTGTGTGTGTGTGTGTGTGTGTGTGTGTGTGTGTGTGTGTGTGTGTGTGTGTGTGTGTGTGTGTGTGTGTGTGTGTGTGTGTGTGTGTGTGTGTGTGTGTGTGTGTGTCAGATAGCAGGGCTAATGCACACTAGGGAGGGCAGGCTGGGGTAAGTGGCCTGATGGAACACTTGGGTAATGTAATGTCATAAATCTGGGACAACACCAGCAGACACAGGACACACACACAATAGTACACACCAATAACACCAACCATCATGAGGATGATTAAAAACAATAATTGAGAACTTGCATTCCTATAACGGTATTTCTTTCAGGCCAACCATTTGTCAGGGCAATAATTAATAACAACAATAACCATCCTTGGAGGACTAGTCTTTGTTTGTGTGTGTGTTTGTGTGTATTTGTGAGTGTGTGTGAGTCCAGCGTAAGCTATTGTCTTGGTTGATGTGTTATTGGTGTGTACTATTGTGAGTGTGACTCCTGTGTCTGCTGGTGTCCCAGATTCCTTACATTCCAAGTGTTCCATCACTGTGGGTTGTAAGGTGTCCAGTAAAATGATAGAGTAGCAACACAGCAACATGTCAGCAATATGTATGATACTCAATTAGTATTCACTGAGCGCCACCAAACAAATGTCTTCCATGGTAAACAAACAGTGTGTGTTTGTTTCAATATAATTGTCATTGTGGGTCCAGCATCGCTCATTAGCCCTGAGAACAACAGCGGTCCAATCAGCACAGTATGTACGTGCATGTGCAACTGTGTGTGTCTGTGTGTCTGTGTGTCTGTGTGTCTGTGTGTCTGTGTGTGTGAGTGTGTGTGTGTGTATGTCTGTGTGTGTGTGTGTGTGTGTCTGTGTCTGTGTGTGTGTTTGTGTGTGTCTGTGTGGTGTGTGGGCTGGTCTCCTGGTACAGAAGGCAGTGTGCTCATTAAACTGTCTGTGGAGGGAACAGCCAGACCCCCTGGCCAGAGATACTCACCCACACAGGCCCTGGATCTCTCCCTCTCTCGCTCACACACACACACACCCTCACACACTCACACTGTGAGCTGCTGACATGAATATAGAACATGGAAAAGAACAGTTCCATCACGTACCTGGTTAAAGGGGGAGCCATTTGAGGGGAGCACCGTGGAGGGACGGCCATCATTCATCATAGAAGAGAGAGAGGAAGAGGGGTGACAATTATTAGTGAGGTGTTCATTGGTTTAAAGAAAACCACTGAAATAAAAACTCTGTCTCACACACACACACAAGCACAACTCAATGCATAATGTGACAAGCCAAACATATACACATACTGTAAACACACACAGATGTTTCTGCGTTAACGACCCATCCCCACACTCTGCTCCACAAGCCCCTGTGGACCCAGTGGAAAGGGCCCCACTGGCAGCTGTCCCCCAGGCACCTCAACCTTTTCAGAGGACACATCCTCCAAGGGCCCAGTCTCAGACTCCTAACCTCCAGGCCTCTCTCTCAGACACAACACCCCTCTCCCTGTGTTTTACGGTCAGTCAGTCACTTCACAAACTGGCTCCCCATAACAATCTGACTGTCTAGTGAGGTGACAGTGTGATGACTGGCCCTGTCCTTTTCCTCAGAGCTCTGTGAAACAAAGGCAGAAAACATACACAACATACACACACACACAAACACACACACACACACACACACAACGATCACAAAGCAGGGAAAAGGTCACTGTCCATCTCTTGCCTGTAAACATCTCCTAATCATTCAGCAAGCACCACTGATATCTGTCATTACTGCTGGAAACACAGAGACAGAGAGCGATAGAGGGAGGGAGGGAGGGAGGGAGGGAGGGAGGGAGGGAGGGAGGGAGGGAGGGAGGGAAGAAAGAAAGAAAGAAAGAAAGAAAGAAAGAAAGAAAGAAAGAAAGAAAGAAAGAAAGAAAGAAAGAAAGAAAGAAAGAAAGAAAGAAAGAAAGAAAGAAAGAAAGAAAGAAAGAAAGAAAGAAAGAAAGAAAGAGAAGAAAGAAAGAAAGAGAGAAAGATTGACGGAGTCACCCATAATTCACCAAATGATATTTGAAGGAAGAAACAAAGTACTTTAAGCATATGTTTTCTTTTCAGTCGCCTCCATCTCCTCTAACTGAAGCTAATTGTAGAGATTTTTTTTCTATTGATAATGTCAAATTAACAGCCACACAGAAAGACTCATGTGAAGGTGAAATTACAGAGGAGGAACTTCTGGATGCAATTAAAGACTTTAAGTCCGGGAAAACTCCGGGGTTGGATGGCATACCAGTCGAGGTATACCAAACCTTTTTTGATATACTAAGAGGACCGTTATTAGCATGTTTTAACCACTCCTATGTAAATGGTAGATTATCTGACACTCAAGAAGAAGGTCTGATCTCATTATTACTGAAACAGGATACAAGTGGAAAATATAAAGATCCAGTCCATTTACAAAATTGGAGGCCCCTTACACTTCAGTGTTGTGATGCAAAAATCCTAGCAAAATGTATAGCGCATAGAATTAAAAAGGTATTGTTGGATATTATTCATTCTAATCAGACAGGTTTTTTACATGGAAGATACATTGGAGATAATATAAGGCAAGTATTGGAAACAATAGAACACTATGGAAAATATGGGAAACCAGGCCTGCTATTCATAGCAGACTTCGAAAAGGCATTTGATAAAGTTCGACTGGGGTTTATATACAGTGGGGAAAAAAAGTATTTAGTGAGCCACCAATTGTGCAAGTTCTCCCACTTAAAAAGATGAGAGAGGCCTGTAATTTTCATCATAGGTACACGTCAACTATGACAGACAAAATGAGGGAAAAAAATCCAGAAAATCACATTGTAGGTTTTTTTAGAATTTATTTGCAAATTATGGTGGAAAATAAGTATTTGGTCAATAACAAAAGTTTCTCAATACTTTGTTATATACCCTTTGTTGGCAATGACACAGGTCAAACATTTTCTGTAAGTCTTCACAAGGTTTTCACAAACTGTTGCTGGTATTTTGGCCCATTCCTCCATGCAGATCTCCTCTAGAGCAGTGATGTTTTGGGGCTGTCGCTGGGCAACACGGACTTTCAACTCCCTCCAAAGATTTTCTATGGGGTTGAGATCTGGAGACTGGCTAGGCCACTCCAGGACCTTGAAATGCTTCTTACGAAAGCCACTCCTTCGTTGCCCGGGCGGTGTGTTTGGGATCATTGTCATGCTGAAAGACCCAGCCACGTTTCATCTTCAATGCCCTTGCTGATGGAAGGAGGTTTTCACTCAAAATCTCACGATACATGGCCCCATTCATTCTTTCCTTTACACGGATCAGTCGTCCTGGTCCCTTTGCAGAAAAACAGCCCCAAAGCATGATGTTTCCACCCCCATGCTTCACAGTAGGTATGGTGTTCTTTGGATGCAACTCAGCATTCTTTGTCCTCCAAACACGACGAGTTGAGTTTTTACCAAAAAGTTATATTTTGGTTTCATCTGACCATATGACATTCTCCCAATCCTCTTCTGGATCATCCAAATGCACTCTAGCAAACTTCAGACGGGCCTGGACATGTACTGGCTTAAGCAGAGGGACACGTCTGCCACTGCAGGATTTGAGTCCCTGGCGGCGTAGTGTGTTACTGATGGTAGGCTTTGTTACTTTGGTCCCAGCTCTCTGCAGGTCATTCACTAGGTCTCCCCGTGTGGTTCTGGGATTTTTGCTCACCGTTCTTATGATCATTTTGACCCCACGGGGTGAGATCTTGCGTGGAGCCCCAGATCGAGGGAGATTATCAGTGGTCTTGTATGTCTTCCATTTCCTAATAATTGCTCCCACAGTTGATTTCTTCAAACCAAGCTGCTTACCTATTGCAGATTCAGTCTTCCCAGCTTGGTGCAGGTCTACAATTTTGTTTCTGGTGTCCTTTGACAGCTCTTTGGTCTTGGCCATAGTGGAGTTTGGAGTGTGACTGTTTGAGGTTGTGGACAGGTGTCTTTTATACTGATAACAAGTTCAAACAGGTGCCATTAATACAGGTAACGAGTGGAGGACAGAGGAGCCTCTTAAAGAAGAAGTTACAGGTCTGTGAGAGCCAGAAATCTTGCTTGTTTGTAGGTGATCAAATACTTATTTTCCACCATAATTTGCAAATAAATTCATAAAAAATCCTACAATGTGATTTTCTGGATTATTTTTTCTCAATTTGTCTGTCATACTTGATGTGTACCTATGATGAAAATTACAGGCCTCCTTCAACTTTTTAAGTGGGAGAACTTGCACAACTGGTGGCTGACTAAATACTTTTTTTCCCCACTGTATAAATGCCTAGAGCATTTCAATTTTGGAGAATCTCTTATAAAATGGGTCAAAATCATGTATAGTAACGGCTAGTAAATAATGGCTATTTCTCAGAAAGTTTTAAACTGTCAAGAGGAGTGAAACAAGGTTGTCCACTATCGGCATATCTATTTATTGTGGCCATCGAGATGTTAGCTATTAAAATCAGATCCAATAATAATATCAGAGGATTAGAAATACAGGGCTTAAAAACAAAGGTGTCATTGTACGCTGATGATTCATGTTTTCTTTTAAATCCACAACTAGAATCACTCCACAGCCTCATAGAGGATCTAGATTTTCTAACCTCTCTGGATTACAACCAAATTATGACAAATGTACTATATTACGTATTGGATCACTAAAAAATACAATTTTTACATTACCATGTAGTTTACCAATAAAATGGTCTGATGGTGATGTGGATATACTCGGAATACATATCCCAAAGGAAATAAATGATCTCACTTCAATAAATGTTAATAGAAAGTTAGCAAAAATAGATAAGATCTTACTACCATGGAAAGGAAAATACCTGTCAATTTGTGGAAAAATCACCCTGATTAACTCTTTAGTATTATCCCAGTTTACCTATTTGCTTATGGTCTTGCCTGCGCCTAGCGAACAGTTTTCTAAATTATATGAGAAAAAAATATTCAATTTTATTTGGAACGGCAAGCCAGACAAAATTAAAAGAGCATATTTATATAATGAATATGAATTCGGACAGAAATTATTAAATATTAAAGCATTAGACCTATCACTAAAAGCTTCAGTCATACAAAAGTTATACTTAAATCCGAACTGGTTCTCAAACAAATTAGTAAGATTGTCTCACCCAATGTTCAAGAAAGGCCTTTTTCCCTTTATTCAGATTACAACCTCTCACTTTCAGTTATTTGAAAAGGAAATAATCTCCCAAATGTCACTATTTCTAAAACAAGCCATAGAAAGTTGGTTGCAATTTCAATTTAATCCTCCAGAAACGACAGAACAAATAATGCAACAAATATTGTGGTTAAATTCAAATATACTAATTGACAAAAAACCTTTATTTTTTGACAGAATGTTTAAAAAAGGTATAATCTTCGTAAATGATATCATCGGTAGGACTGGTGGAGTTATGTCGCACATGCAGCTAACAAAAACATATGGAAATGTCTGCTCTACCCAAAATTACAACCAAATTATTGCAGCCTTACTGCAAAAGTGGAAGAGGAAAGTGGAAGGGGGAGAAAGTAAGGAACTTGTCTGTCGGCCTTGCATTAAAGAACATAATTGGTTAAGGAAAACTGTGATAAATAAAAAAGTATATCAGTTTCACTTAAGGACCAAAGGATTGACAGCCGTCCCATATAGATTGCAAAATAGTTGGGAAGAGATCTTTGACGTACCGATCCCATGGCATAGTGTTTATGAACTGACACGCAAAACGACACCGGATTAAAACATTTGAATCTTTCAATTTAAATTATTATATAAAATTCTTGCTACCAATAGAATGTTATGTATATGGGGGATACAATCTTCCCAGCCCTGTAGATTTTTCTGTGAAGAGACAAAATCATTAGATCATTTGTTTTGGTTCTGTCCATTTGTTGCTTGTTTTTGGACACAGGTCCAGGAATGGCTAAAGGATTGCAATATTTACCTGGAACTAACCTTGCAGATAGCATTACTGGGTGATCTGAAAAGTCATAGTCAATCAATCAATAATATAATAATACTTTTAGCAAAAATGTTTATTTTTAATTCACAATCTGTAGAAGCAATGAGAATAGAAAGGTTCAGAACTTTTGTAAAACATCACAGTACGGTTGAAATATATATGGCAAATAGAAATCCTATATGGATGGTGTTAAGAGATAGATGGGAGGTATTGAATAGAGTTGAAGGATGGGACTAATAACAAATAACAACAAATAATAACAAAGATAGCTAATAATGTAAGCATACTGTGTCCATAATAAGTGTATAGGTTGTATGTTGGGAGCTTTTGGGAAAGAGCACAGTTAGAAAGATATGGCATATAGAAGCAAACCGGATGGACATCATGAAAATGATCAGAGAGGTTGAGAGTAGAAGAAGTTCAGGAGCCAAAAAAAAAAAATATATATAAATATATATATATATATATATATATATATATATATATATATATATATATATAATAGAATTATTGTAAAATTAACTCTGTCCATAAGGTGTAGATAGTAAGTATAGACCGGAAGTAGAGGCCTGGGCATTGTTGTTCACTAATTTACTCCAAGTAGGGAAAGGATGGTGGGGTTGAAAAGTAATAAAGGGGAGTATATATATTTAAAAAATATATATAAAAAAACATGGGGGATTGGAAGTGATGCAGACAATTACATTGATAGAAGATACAATCTATCTGCAATATTAAGCTGATCCACCTCCCCCCCCCAAAAAAAAAAAAAATTAACAAAAAATAAAAATAAAACAAATAAAAATTAAAGAGAAAAAAAATTAAAAAGAAGAAAGAGAGAAAGAAAGAAAGAAAGAAAGAAAGAGAGAAAGAAAGAAAGAAAGAAAGAAAGAAAGAGAGAAAGAAAGAAAGAAAGAAAGAAAGAAAGAAAGAAAGAAAGAAAGAAAGAAAGAAAGAGAGAAAGAAAGAAAGAAAGAAAGAAAGAAAGAAAGAAAGAAAGAAAGAAAGAAAGAAAGAAAGAAAGAAAGAAAGAAAGAAAGAAAGAAAGAAAGAAGAAAGAAAGAAAGAAAGAAAGAAAGAAAAGAAAGAAAGAAAGAAAAAGAAAGAAAGAAAGAGAGAAGAAAGAAAGAAAGAAAGAAAGAAAGAAAGAAAGAGAGAAAGAAAGAAAGAAAGAAAGAAAGAAAGAAAGAAAGAAAGAAAGAAAGAAAGAAAGAAAGAAAGAAAGAGAGGGCATGAGAAAGACAGATTCAGGGTTTTTTCTCCCCTCTCTCATCCCCACGTCTCTGTTTCCATCTCATTACCAGTCAGTCACAGTGACTCGGCCGGGCATTTTTAAAGTCACATGCATGCATTTTTAATCCCTGACAAGTTCACTCTACACAGGGGCCAAGTTTCGGAGACATTTCCTCATGGTGTAGGGATCTCTCCGTTGGGACAGGGCTGTCACTGGCTATACGGTGCGGTGTGAAGTGATGAGGGGAGAGCTTGTGTTTAAGCCACTGCAGGTGTTCTCAAGGAGCCCCTGGGCTATGTTACTGTGCTATTACATGTGGTTCAGATTGTGGCTGAGTCGGTTGGAGCGTGCTGCTAGTAACACCAGGGGTTTGATTCCCGCAAGGGTCACACGTTCACTATACTGAAAGAGTTGGCAATGCCTCCTGTATTGACCTATAAGGACTTCTAAGTGTATGTATATAATCATCCTACTGCTTTATAGGAACACCATATAGTCAGCTATATTACAT
>NW_028160429.1:0-33006 GCF_964263955.1 Coregonus lavaretus | reverse complement strand
AGGAGTTCAGCCTCACACTACAGGACCAAACACTGGAGGAGTTCAGCCTTACGCTTCAACGCTCTTAGTTGTTGTGGAAATGCACCTGATATTGTGTTTACTTTGTGTTTACAACGTCATCTGGCTGAGTACACCTTTAACAGGCAGAGAAGACTGTCCTGTACTGCAGTGGTGCTCAACCCTCTCCTCGGAGACCCCCAGACCTTATCCAATGTTGCAGTAGCCCTGAACTAGCTCACCTCATTCAGCAGGTCAAGGGCTTGATGAGTAGATGATGATTAGTTGAAGTGAAACTAAAGGAGAGTGTTATTACTGTTTTCACCAGGTTATTTCTTAACGAATATATATATATATATATATATATATATATATATATATATATATATATATATATATACATATATATATATATCAATATAATAAATGAATACATGAACATGAAATTCAACCAGCAGCATATGAAGGCATATTCAAGTGAGAGACAGAACATATTAAACACCACCTCTTTAAGTCCTCAACACCAAAACATTAGTATTTAATAAGCATACATGTTGTTACTGTGCTAGAGCAGTTGTATTGTACATTATATTGTCTAACGTTGTACAGTATATTGTTTTGTACTGTATTGTCTAGTATTGTCTAGTATTGCATTCAATGTACTGTATTGTATTATACTGTATTGTATTGTACTGTATAGTATTGTATAGTACTGTATTGTATTGTATTGTACTGTAATGTGTAGTATTGTATTGTATTGTAACGGTACACATATATTATCGTCATGAGGCAGTGTTAAAGTGTTCTTATCAGACAATCAAACATCTGATCAAAACAAACATTACTGAACATGAACCTCAATCTGTATTATAAATATTATAATAATATATGACATCTTACATCTCCAAATATGCTTTCTTTTTGTTGCATATTCAACATTACAATGTAAGGGCATGTTTTAATAATATCCATAATAACTTACCGAATACAGAGCAATAATATCCCTGCACCCAACAGACTGGAAATATCACAACTCTTATACGGAAATATATATTTAATATATTTAGTAATAGTATTGAATATATACTTTCATCAATACATACTTTAATCTCCTATACCTTCCCTCCCAAAAAACAACCTCTTTCTATCACAGTTCAAGGTCAAATATATTAATACAATCTTCTTTTTATTTTATTTTTTATAAACCTTTGAATATATATTTTGTTGTGTCGCTGGTATGTCTATAATGTTCTTATCATCTGTTCAGGTTTCTTACGAATCTTCATCGTCTTTTTACGTCAGTCCTTCCATATACTTCTTCAAGGGTCCTAAAACGCAGTGAGGCCTTTTTGAAGTCTTTACTGTGCTTCCGGTGAGGTTTGGGATGCGTCCCAAATCACACCCCATTCCCTTCATAGAGTACTACGGCACATAGAGCTCTGGTTAAAGTTAGTACACTACATAGGGAATATAGTGCCATTTGGGACACGTCCCCTGTGATAGCACATACAGTGGCTTGCGAAAGTATTCACCCCCCTTGGCATTTTTCCTATTTTGTTGCCGTACAACCTGGAATTAAAATTGATTTTTTGGGAGGGTTGTATCATTTGATTTACACAACATGCCTACCACTTAGAAGATGCAATATATATATATTTTTTGTGAAACAAACAAGAAATAACACACAAAAAAACAGAAAACTTGAGCGTGCATAACTATTCACCCCCCCCCCCCTCCCCCCCCCCCAAAATCAATACTTTGTAGAGCCACCTTTTGCAGCAATTACAGCTGCAAGTCTCTTGGTGTATGTCTCTATAAGCTTGGCACATCTAGCCACTGCAATTTTTGCCCATTCTTCAAGGCAAAACTGCTCCAGCTCCTTCAAGTTGGATGGGTTCCGCTGGTGTACAGCAATCTTTATTCATACCACAGATTATCAATTGGATTGAGGTCTGGGCTTTGACTAGGCCATTCCAAGACATTTAAATGTTTCCCATTAAACCACTCAAGTGTTGTTTTAGCAGTATGCTTAGGGTCATTGTCCTGCTGGAAGGTGAACCTCCGTCCCAGTCTCAAATCTCTGGAAGACTGAAACAGGTTTCCCTCAAGAACTTCCCTGTATTTAGCGCCATCCATAATTCCTTCAATTCTGACCAGTTTCCCAGTCCCTGCCGATGAAAAACATCCCCACAGCATAATGCTGCCACCACAATGCGTCACAAAATTAGTACACTACATAGGGAATATTGTGCCATTTTGGGACACGTCCCCTGTGATGAACAGGAAGAGGAGGAGCTGTCTGGTTCCATCTCCACATTGGATTGAATCTCTAATGTAGGGCACTACTTTTGTAGGGCACTACTTTTGTAGGGCACTATGTTTGTAGGGCACTACGTTTGACCAGAGCCTGAAGTACATGAAGAATAGGCTGTCATTTGAGATTTTACATAACTCCATCTATCTCATCATCGCTCCACTTGCCACCCTGTCTACATAACTCCATCTATCTCATCATCGCTCCACCTGCCACCCTGTCTACATAACTCCATCTATCTCATCATCGCTCCACCTGCCACCCTGTCTACATAACTCCATCTATCTCATCATCGCTCCACCTGCCACCCTGTCCACATAACTCCATCTATCTCATCATCGCTCCACCTGCCACCCTGTCTACATAACTCCATCTATCTCATCATCGCTCCACCTGCCACCCTGTCCACATAACTCCATCTATCTCATCATCGCTCCACCTGCCACCCTGTCTACATAACTCCATCTATCTCATCATCGCTCCACCTGCCACCCTGTCTACATAACTCCATCTATCTCATCATCGCTCCACCTGCCACCCTGTCTACATAACTCCATCTATCTCATCATCGCTCCACCTGCCACCCTGTCCACATAACTCCATCTATCTCATCATCGCTCCACCTGCCACCCTGTCTACATAACTCCATCTATCTCATCATCGCTCCACCTGCCACCCTGTCTACATAACTCCATCTATCTCATCATCGCTCCACCTGCCACCCTGTCCACATAACTCCATCTATCTCATCATCGCTCCACCTGCCACCCTGTCCACATAACTCCATCTATCTCATCATCGCTCCACCTGCCACCCTGTCTACATAACTCCATCTATCTCATCATCGCTCCACCTGCCACCCTGTCCACATATGTACAGGATAGCGGACTACTTCTTCAGACCAAAGCATTACACTATATTACACCTCTCCTAACCTGAACCATCGGTACCGGAAATATAAAACTGACCCAGGATCAGAATCTTCTTCACAAACTTCACCAACTTCCCAACACTAGGATTGTACAATTCTGGCCACTTTTCCTAAAATTCCCAGGTTTTCCAGAAATCCTGGTTGGAATATTCCCAATGTGCTGCTCATCGTCCCCTTCTGATTCCCAGAGCTTTACAACCAGGATTTCCGGGAAAAAACTTGGCATTTTTGGAAGGTTACTGGAATTTCACAACCCTCTCCCCCCTCTCTCTCTCAGCACTGTTCCTCCCCCAGGGACTCCGAGTTCTCTCCCAGGTCGATGGAACCTGAGTGCCCCCTCATCTTCCCTTTCCCTGGTACTCCAAGCAGCCCGGACCCCACCAGGCCTCCCCCAACACCTCCAGGACCCCCAGGCAGCCTTCCTCCCCCGTGCCCAGGGTAGACCTCCATGGAGCTGGAGATGGACTGGAGGGAGCGGTCCCTGAAGTAGTGGAAGGCATCCTGGTCGAGGTAGTTCTGCTCCTCCCTGAGACCCTGCTCGAACAGTTTGCGCTTGTGCCGGAACTCGATGACCGTCTTGGTGTAGGAGTTGAGGGTGGTGACGGAAGCTGCCATGCAGCAGGTGAAGGAGCCCCACGCCAGGCTGAGAGAGAGAGAGAGAGAGAGAGAGAGAGAGAGAGAGAGAGAGAGAGAGAGAGAGAGAGAGAGAGAGAGAGAGAGAGAGAGAGAGAGAGAGAGAGAGAGAGAGAGAGAGAGAGAGAGAGAGAGAGAGAGAGAGAGAGAGAGACTGAATAGCTCTTCCTCCTCGTGTGTGTGTGAGCATGTGTCCCAGACAACAGCTGTCTTCTCTAGCTCTAGACGTGGAAGGTGGAAAGTCAAGGAGAATCTAAGGCACACTCATTAACCAAGGCAGCGTCCCAAATTATACCCTATGCCCATAAGGCGGAGTGATAAAACTCTGGCCAAAAGTAGTGCACTATGTAGGGAATAGGGTGCCATTTGGGACGCAGCGCCTAGAGAAAACAGCCATATGTGTTGGTGTTTATAAATACGGGTGGGTTGATATGGACACAACGGTCGGTCGTCAGCTGGTTTCTAGATGGAGATGTTGCTTGTGTTCCGAGATGGGAGTTGGACAGTATAGAATGGCATGGAATGAATAGAACTTCTAGAATGCTCAGTACATTCTGGAATCACTGGTTTATATACTACACCATTTGTTGCTGCTTTTTGACTGTGACACCAGTGTTTCACTGGAGAAATGTACAGTCAGTAACCACTCATATTCAGACTCTGATATGTCATCACTCTTACCAAAACACACACACACACAGACACTATGAGTACTGACCAGAAGGACCAGCCGTAGTCCCAGGAGTGGGGTCTCCAGTCTTCAGGACCCAGACTCACTGTGATCTGGAACACCTGGGTGTACATCATGTGAGCCACCATGCCTAGCAGACCTGAGGAGACGCACACACAGAGGTTAGACACACATACATACACACACACACAGAGGTTTAAACACACACACATACACACACACACACACACACACACACACACACACACATACACACACACACACACACAGAGGTTAGACACACACACACACACACACAACACACACAGAGGTTAGACACACACACATACACACACACACAGAGGTTTAAACACACACACATACACACACACACACACACACACACACACATACACACACACACACACACACACACACACACACACACACATACACACACACACACACACACACACACACACACCACGCACACACATACACACACACACACACACACACACACACACATACACACACACACACACACACATACACACACAGAGGTTTATACACACACACACACCACACACACACATAAACAGTTACATAACAAACTAAATCCTCCCCTCACCTCCATTATAACTTAACATTAAACTCATAACTCACACTAGACTGATTCATCTGTATGACCTGTCATATATTACATTATATATGGTAATTCCTCAAAAACCACACTGCCATCTGTATGACCTGTCATATATTACATTATATATGGTAATTCCTCAAAAACACACTGCCATCTGTATGACCTGTCATATATTACATTATATATGGTAATTCCTCATAAACACACTGCCATCTGTATGACCTGTCATATATTACATTATATATGGTAATTACTCATAAACACACTGCCATCTGTATGACCTGTCATATATTACATTATATATGGTAATTACTCATAAACACACTGCCATCTGTATGACCTGTCATATATTACATTATATATGGTAATTACTCATAAACACACTGCCATCTGTATGACCTGTCATATATTACATTATATATGGTAATTCCTCACAAACACACTGCCATCTGTATGACCTGTCATATATTACATTATATATGGTAATTACTCATAAACACACTGCCATCTGTATGACCTGTCATATATTACATTATATATGGTAATTCCTCATAAACACACTGCCATCTGTATGACCTGTCATATATTACATTATATATGGTAATTACTCATAAACACACAGTACACATTAAGTAACATTGATATAGATACTCATTAAGAGGACAACGCTATGTGTTACTGGATTACAACACCAACATGCAGCTGCTGTTTTATGCGTATAATATGAAGTGTTTGTGTGTATGCATTTGTGTGTGTGTGCCGGTAGACAAATGTAATAATCTCTGAATGTGTCCCAAAATGGCATCCGATTCCCTATGTATTCCCTATGTAGTCCCTATGTAGTCACTATGTAGTCCCTATGGGTCCTGGTCTAAAGTAGTGCACAATGTAGGGAATAGGGTGCCAGCTGTCCTGCGGCTAGAGAGGGGGGGGGGGGGGGGGGGGGGGGGGGGGGGGAGAGACTCAGAAAGAGAGAGAGAGAGATACAGAAAGAGAGAGAGAGATAGCCAGAGAGGAGAGAGAGAGACAGAGACAGAAACACAGAAAGAGAGAGAGAGAAAGAGAGGTGTAGAGAGAGAGAGAGAGAGAGAGAGAGAGAGATAGAGAGAGAGATAGATGTGTTTGTGTGTGTCCGTGTGTGTGTGTGTGCGTGTGTCCGTGTGTGTGTGTGCGTGTATGTTACCTGAGAGCACGGTGAAGACAGCAGCGAAGGCGTTGAGTTTAAGTCCGTCGATGACGTTGCTGGAATGGAAGAGCTCCAGACACATGAGACTGAACCCAACCACCAACAACATGATGTAGAGTATCTCTGATACCACCGACAACCACAGGACCCCTGGGACACACACACACACACACACACAAATAATGAAACATAAAAGAAAAGTGATCATTTTCAGATAAAACTATACTAAATATTATCACGTCACCAAATAATTGATTAAAACACACTGTTTTGCAAAGAAGGTCTACAGTAGCCTCAACAGCACTCTGTAGGGTAGCACCATGGTGTAGCCGGAGGACAGCTAGTTTCCGTCCTCCTCTTGGTACATTGACTTCAATACAAGACCTAGGAGGTTCCTCAACCCTTCTATAGACCTATGGCGATTATGACGATCTCCGGCGGGCGTCCTCAACCAATCAAAGCTTTTGCAGTATGAGCTAACATGCTGTCCATCCAATCAGAGAATGAACCTAATACTAAGTATGTTTTAGAAGCTTGGTGAGTTGGTGACATTGTTAGATAGATTTTGAATTGAGATAGTGAATAGTGGTAGTTGAGCATTTTGGGGATATTTTTTAATTCAAATTAGTTTCTTCAAACTGCAGGATACGGAGGAAGTAGACTATATATTGTTTTCTTGGTTTTAGAACTTTCTTTTTTTGTTGAGTTAATGCAATTTATTTCAATTTGCCTTGCTAACTTTAGTAGCCACTAATTAGCTAGCTACCAGAGTGCAGTTTTCTCTGCCAGAGTGGCTAACGCTAACGACAATGTAGTGGATTTTTTGTTGAAGAACCCCTTTCATTGCCCACATCAGATTCAAGCTTCTGGGAAAAAAGCTGCATGGATCATGAATTGGATGAAGGTCTGCGTCTGGAGGAGGTAAGAAGAAACAGGGATATTCTCAAGCAGCTTATCGACACTACTGCATTAAGATGGCCTTTAGGATGGTTAGTTGCTGAGCACATGGACGTTTCTACTGTCTTCTCTGGGATGTCGAAATCAATTCAGATTGATTGTCAACTCTCTCCTGACAGGAACTGAAGCCATGTCTCATCTGCCCTCTCATCCACTGGTGCATTTCCCCTAGCTTTGGGATGAGGGTTGAATACATCTCTGACACCTTGGGGCAGATCAGGATACATTTCCCTAGCTTTGGGATGAGGGTTGAATACATCTCTGACACCTTGGGGCAGATCAGGATACATTTCCCTAGCTTTGGGATGAGAGTTGAATACATCTCTGACACCTTGGGGCAGATCAGGATACATTTCCCTAGCTTTGGGATGAGGGTTGAATTCATCTCTGACACCTTGGGGCAGATCAGGATACATTTCCCTAGCTTTGGGATGAGGGTTGAACACATCTCTGACACCTTGGGGCAGATCAGGATACATTTCCCTAGCTTTGGGATGAGAGTTGAATACATCTCTGACACCTTGGGGCAGATCAGGATGCATTTCCCTAGCTTTGGGATGAGGGTTGATAGGTTGTACTCTGCTGCTTCTCCCGACCTCATGAAAGACAGTGAACCAAATATATGACTTGTCAGTCAGTATTTTAATGACAGAAACACAAGACATGCATCCCAAATGGCACCCAATATCTCTCTACGTGGTGCACTACTTTTGACCAGGGTCTACCCTAGTCCATTTTGACTTTAACCATACAGGTCAAAGGTAGTGCACTATATACGGAATTGGGTGCCATTTGGGAGGCATCCAAGGAGCCAGGAGAGAGAGGGCTCAGTCTGTCAATATACCCTAAGTAGCTGAGACACCGATAACACATTTACTATCTCTGAATTAATTACATTAACAGGAGACACTGTGTGTGTGTGTGTGTGTGTGTGCGCGTCTGTGTTTGTGCGTGCGTGTGTGTGTGTGTGTGTGTGTGTGTGTGTGTGTGTGTGTGTGTGTGTGTGTGTGTGTGTGTGTGACAGAGCTTTTGAAAGTAACCAATCCAAGATAATTAGTTCTGGGGGAATTGCATGTGAATGTAAAAAAGTATTCTTCTTGTTGTTGTTTATAAAGCTCTCAGGTGGCGTCTAGGTGTCAGGAAACAGGTGGCCACATTTTACAAACCTCCTAGACAACAACAGCCATGGAAGAAGAAAACTATGACAGGGAAACGTCAAAGTGAAATAGACAGAATACACCAAACAGCTTGCTGATCCCAGACCAGATTCTATGTAAACGGTGACAGTTGTTGATATTAAATTAAATAGCTAAATAACAAGGAAGTAGAAAAGTAAAACGTTTACTCACTATAGGGACCCTTTTATTCTACTAGGACACCCTCTCTCACTATAGAGACCCTTTTATTCTACTAGGACACCCCTCTCTCACTATAGGGACCCTTTTATTCTACTAGGACACCCTCTCTCACTATAGAGACCCTTTTATTCTACTAGGACACCCCTCTCTCACTATAGAGACCCTTTTATTCTACTAGGACGCCCCTCTCTCACTATAGAGACCCTTTTATTCTACTAGGACACCCCTCTCTCACTATAGAGACCCTTTTATTCTACTAGGACGCCCCTCTCTCACTATAGAGACCCTTTTATTCTACTAGGACACCCCTCTCTCACTATAGGGACCCTTTTATTCTACTAGGACACCCCTCTCTCACTATAGAGACCCTTTTATTCTACTAGGACGCCCCTCTCTCACTATAGAGACCCTTTTATTCTACTAGGACGCCCCTCTCTCACTATAGGGACCCTTTTATTCTACTAGGACACCCCTCTCTCACTATAGAGACCCTTTTATTCTACTAGGACGCCCCTCTCTCACTATAGAGACCCTTTTATTCTACTAGGACGCCCCTCTCTCACTATAGAGACCCTTTTATTCTACTAGGACGCCCCTCTCTCACTATAGAGACCCTTTTATTCTACTAGGACGCCCCTCTCTCACTATAGAGACCCTTTTATTCTACTAGGACACCCCTCTCTCACTATAGAGACCCTTTTATTCTACTAGGACACCCCTCTCTCACTATAGAGACCCTTTTATTCTACTAGGACGCCCCTCTCTCACTATAGAGACCCTTTTATTCTACTAGGACGCCCCTCTCTCACTATAGAGACCCTTTTATTCTACTAGGACGCCCCTCTCTCACTATAGAGACCCTTTTATTCTACTAGGACGCCCCTCTCTCACTATAGAGACCCTTTTATTCTACTAGGACGCCCCTCTCTCACTATAGAGACCCTTTTATTCTACTAGGACGCCCCTCTCTCACTATAGGGACCCTTTTATTCTACTAGGACGCCCCTCTCTCACTATAGGGACCCTTTTATTCTACTAGGACACCCCTCTCTCACTATAGAGACCCTTTTATTCTACTAGGACACCCCTCTCTCACTATAGGGACCCTTTTATTCTACTAGGACACCCCTCTCTCACTATAGAGACCCTTTTATTCTACTAGGACGCCCCTCTCTCACTATAGAGACCCTTTTATTCTACTAGGACGCCCCTCTCTCACTATAGAGACCCTTTTATTCTACTAGGACGCCCCTCTCTCACTATAGAGACCCTTTTATTCTACTAGGACGCCCTTCTCTTTTGTGGGGAGAAACTCATTCTGATTGGCTGGGCCTGTCTCCCCCATGGCAGTTCCCCAGCTCAGTCATGTGAAATCAATAGATTAGGGCCTAATTTATTTATTTAAATTGACTGATTTCCTTATATGAACTGTAACTCAATAAAATCTTTGAAATTGTTGCATGTTGTGTTTAAACAGAGATGACCTTAGTGTAGAGATGAAAGCAGTATTAAACAGAGATGACCTTGGTGTAGTGATGAAAGCAGTAGTAAACAGAGATGACCTTAGTGTAGAGATGAAAGCAGTATTAAACAGAGATGACCTTAGTTTAGGGATGAAAGCAGTATTAAACAGAGATGACCTTAGTGTAGAGATGAAAGCAGTATTAAACAGAGATTACCTTAGTTTAGAGATGAAAGCAGTATTAAACAGAGACGACATCAGTTAGCAATATTGATATCTCTCTTGCTCATCTCATCTTGTTCAGTAAAAACACACTGGTACTCAGGAGCCTCTAGACCAACCAACACACACACAGACACACACGTTATAGACACACACACAATATTGAAACGCACACACATTGTTGAAACACACACACACACCTCTGAGTCTCTACAGCAACCATCACCCCAGCATTAACCAGCAGCTAGCTCAGCATGCTCTCCCTCACAGCACCGTCTCTGACTTAAATCACACACACACACACACACACACACACACACACACACACACTCATGCACATGCGCACGCACAAACACACACACTGTTCAAACACACAGATGAAACACGCACGCACACATTCACTATCTTTAAACACACACACACACATTGTTCAAACACGCACACACACACACACATACACACACAGTATCCATCTCTCTCTCTCTCTCCCTCTCTCGCTCTCATTTCTCTCTCTCTCTCTCTCTCTCTGAGTGCCTGCTCTGTCTACATACCCTGTTGATATCTGTCCTGGATTGAAGAAGTAGCTTGTTGTTACAGTTCATATAAGGTTACAGTTCATATAAGGAAATCAGTCAATTTAAATAAATTCATTAGGCCCTGATCTATGGATATCACATGACTGGGTAGGGGAACTGCCAGGCCCAGCCAATCAGAATGAGTTTTTCCCCACAAAAGGGCTTACAGACAGAAATACGTTTTTTCTGCGTATGGAACATTTCTGGGATTTTTTTTATTTCAGCTGATGAAACATAGGACCAACCCTTTACTTGTTGTGTTTATATATTTATTCAGTGTACATGGTTGTCAAACTACACACCACAGGGGAGATAAAACCGCTTGTATCTGCGTCCCAAACGGCAGCCTATATTCCCTGTACAGTGCACTGCTTTTGACCAGGACCCTGATCAAAAGTAGTGCACTATATAGTGAATAGGGTGCCATTTGAGACTTAACCGTAGACTCCACAGAGAGTTTCCCTAACACATCTTCTCTCTGCCCACAATTACTGTCTGAGAAAAAGATCCTACAGATAGAGAGAAGAGAGAGAGAGAGAGAGAGAGAGAGAGACATGGAGAGAGAGAGATGGAGAGAGAGAGAGAGAGAGAGAGAGAGAGAGAGAGAGAGAGAGAGAGAGAGAGAGAGAGAGACATGGAGAGAGAGAGATGGAGAGAGAGAGAGAGAGAGAGAGAGAGAGAGAGAGAGAGAGAGAGAGAGAGAGAGAGAGAGAGAGAGAGAGAGAGAGAGAGAGAGAGAGAGAGAGAGAGAGAGAGAGAGAGAGAGAGAGAGAGAGAGAGAGAGAGAGAGAGAGAGAGAGAGAGAGAGAGAGAGAGAGAGAGAGAGAGAGAGAGATGGAGAGAAACACAAACATGCCTTGAGGGGCAAAAACCTGACAGGGAAAAAAAGTTAGTACAAAAAAAATATATATATATTCCTTCCAATTCCGTGTTCTACATCTTGAATGAGCCTGAGCTTTTCAGCGGAGAGTATATTCATATTCTATTGGAATTTCATGAGTTCTACTGTTCTACAGACGGAACACCACAAGAGACGTTTGGAATGCAGCCCAGGAACAGGAGGATTCATTAAATGGTGAATCTCTGTCTCTCATTACAAAATAATAGACTGCCTGTTTTAAGCCTAATTAGCCGTCGTGTGCGTCCTAATAATATCTCCTTTCTCCTGAAGTGTGCATTCATTGACTACTCCTGACAAATTTTGTAAGTATTGGATTGGTGTAGGCATTAGCTTCAGGGAGTTTCCATATAGACCTACCCAGGGGTGTCATGCACTCCAAAAATCTGAGGGGGCACAAAGTTTGTGAGGATGGCTGGGGGGGGGTCTATATGGAAGTTGGAGAATTTGTCATTTTCTCAAACACCTGAAACAGCTTTTTTAGAGCCATAATCATTATGCTTCATTCTATGTAGAAAATCTTATTTTTTTGCATATCTAAGTATACTCCTGACTGGGGGTTCTTTTGTTAAAGAAACTAAATATGCTTCTCTGCATTTCTGCTCAAAAGACTGTAAGGAATGTGAGTCTTATTCAGTACATTTAGTTATTGCTTGCTGTTTGAAAGTCTACCAACCTTACCAGCAGGCATGCCAGATAGTTAAATTTTTTACATTTTAGCAGACGCTCTTATCCAATTAGGGTTAAAGTGCCTTGCTCAAGGGCACAATGACAGATTTTTCACCTAGTCTGCTCGGTGGATTAGAACCAGCGACCTTTCGGTTACTGGCACAACGCTCAATAACCGCTAAGCTACCTGCCGCAAGCAAGCTACTCTAACTTGATTGACAGTCTGAAATGGCTTCTTGGTAGTTAGTTATGAGATTGGGAACCTATCTGGGCCGGCTAAAGTCAACTTGCTAGGTCGCTAGTTGTATCACAGAGAAACAACCACAACAAAACAAAACAAAACAAATATTATTTTATTTTATTTCAAACTGGACAAATCTGAGGGGGCACATGATGCCTCTGGACCTACTACTACTAGTAATTTTCTTTCGAATCCATGAAGGGAAGTGAACAAGTGCACACTTTGGGAGAAAGGAACGATTATTGACATGCATCGCGTGTGATGAAGTGAGCCTATGCCCAACTGTTGGAAAAGCATTCCACTTTAAGCCGTACACTCCACAGAGCTGAGCTTTACGGAAGAGTTGCCAGAAAAAAAGCCATTGCTTAAAGAAAAAAATAAGCAAACACGTTTGGTGTTCGCCAAAAGGCATGTGTGAGACTCCCCAAACATATGGAAGAAGGTACTCTGGTCAGATGAGACTAAAATTGAGCTTTTTGGCCATCAAGGGAAAACGCTATGTCTGGCGCAAACCCAACACCTCTCATCACCCCGAGAACACCATCCCCACAGTGAAGCATGGTGGTGGCAGCATCATGCTGTGGGGATGTTTTTCATCCTGGTCAGAATTGAAGGAATGATGGATGGTGCTAAATACAGGGAAATTCTTGAGGGAAACCTGTTTCAGTCTTCCAAAGATTTGAGACTGGGACGGAGGTTCCCTTCCAGCAGGACAATGACCCTAAGCATACTGCTAAATCAACACTTGAGTGGTTTAAGGGGAAACATTTAAATGTCTTGGAATGGCCTAGTCAAAGCCCAGACCTCAATCCAATTGAGAATCTGTGGTATGACTTAAAGATTGCTGTACACCAACGGAACCCATCCAACTTGAAGGAGCTGGAGCAGTTTTTCCTTGAAGAATGGGCCAAAAATCCCAATGGCTAGATGTGCCAAGCTTATAGAGACATACCCCAAGAGACTTGCAGCTGTAATTGCTGCAAAAGGTGGCTCTACAAAGTATTGACTTTGGGGGGGTGAATAGTTATGCACGCTCAAAGTTTTCTGTTTTTTTTGTCTTATTTCTTGTTTGTTTCACAAGAAAACATATTTTGCATCTTCAAAGTGGTAGGCATGTTGTGTAAATCAAATGATACAAACCACCAAAAAAATCCATTTTATTTCCAGGTTGTGGGAGGCAACAAAATAGGAAAAATGCCAAGGGGGGTGAATACTTTCGCAAGCCAACTGTAGGGCTATCTTCTGTATACCACCCCTACCTTGTCACAACACAACTGATTGGCTCAAACGCATTTAAGGAAAGAAATTCCACAAATTAACTTTTAATAAGGCACACCTGTTAATTGAAATGCATTCCAGGTGACTACCTCATGAAGCTGGTTGAGAGAATGCCAAGAGTGTGCAAAGCTGTCATCAAGGCAAAGGGTGGCTACTTTGAAGATTCTCAAATATAAAATATATTTTGATTTGTTTAACACTTTTCTGGTTACTAGATGATTCCATATGTGTTATTTCATAGTGTTGATGTCTTCACTATTATTCTACAATGTAGAAAATAGTAAAAATAAAGAAAAACCCATGAATGAGTAGCTGTGTCCAAACTTTTGACTAGTACTGTATATTATTCTTGAGTTATTTTGTAAGCAGTAAGCTACCGTAGCTTTATATTCCAATAATGCCCAGTTCACAGGGGTCTAAAGTACTTAAGTAAAAATACTTTCAAGTACTACTTAAGTAGTTTTTTGGGGTATCTGTACTTTACTTTACTTTACTATTTATATTTTTGACGACTTTTACTTTTACTTCATTAAGAAAATCATGTATTTTTTACTCCATACATTTTCCCTGACACCCAAAAGTACTCGTTACATTTTAAATGCTTAGCAGGACAGGAAAAGGGTCTAAATCACACAATTATCAAGAGAAAATCCCTGGTCATCCCTCCTGCCTCTGATCTGGCGGACTCACTAAACACACACGCTTCATTTGTAAATTAAGTCTGGAGTGTTGGAATGTGCTCCTGGCTTTCCGTAAATAAAACAAAACAAGAAAATGTGTAATTTACCTCAGAGTGAAACATTGTTTAGGTGCACGTGTAATCATAACACTCACGAGATAGAAGTTCTGTTCATTTCATTCAATTTGAAGTTTTATTTGTTCATATTTCCCGCGTTGTGTCGGAGCTCCGTTGTTCGGTGTGGTTGTGCGTTGTTTAGGTGCACGTCAGGGGCGCACGCGCCTTTGCGAAACGCTATATGTTATTGTGTTGCCGCTAATAGACAATTCCAATCAAGTTTATTATCGTTAGAAGTCTGTCTTATACTGAATGGGCACAGTACATGGAAGTGAAGACGTCTGTTTTAAACAGAAGATTATAGAATGTATATATGCACATTACTCACCTCTCTCTGAGGCCGGAGCCAGATCAATGAAGCTACGACACTTTTCACCTGAGAGAGAGAGAGACAGAGAGAGACAGAGAGAGACAGAGAGAGACAGAGAGAGACAAGAGCGAGAGAGACAGAGAGAGAGAGAGAGAGAGAGAGAGAGAGAGAGAGAGAGAGAGAGAGAGAGAGAGAGAGAGAGAGAGAGAGAGAGAGAGAGAGAGAGAGAGAGAGAGAGAGAGAGAGAGAGAGAGAGAGAGAGAGAGAGAGAGAGAGAGAGAGAGAGAGAGAGAGAGAGAGAGAGAGAGAGAGAGAGAGAGAGAGAGAGAGAGAGAGAGAGAGAGAGGAGGGTACAAGGGTGTTAATATCTGTGAATATAAAGAATTAAAAATTGACAGCCAGCCTAATTAAAACCTAAATCTGACCTGACCTACACTACACCTCTCTCTTATTATGTTATTCTCCATAGACAACAATACATAGTAAATAGTCTGAGGATCTTATTCTCTATAGACAACAGTACATAGTAAATTGTCTGAGGATCTTATTCTCTATAGACAACAGTACATAGTAAATAGTCTGAGGATCTTATTCTCTATAGACAACAGTACATAGTAAATAGTCTGAGGATCTTATTCTCTAGAGACAACAGTACATAGTAAATAGTCTGAGGATCTTATTCTCTATAGACAACAATACATAGTAAATAGTCTGAGGATCTTATTCTCTATAGACAACAGTACATAGTAAATAGTCTGAGGATCTTATTCTCTATAGACAACAGTACATAGTAAATAGTCTGAGGATCTTATTCTCTATAGACAACAGTACATAGTAAATAGTCTGAGGATATTATTCTCTAGAGACAACAGTACATAGTAAATAGTCTGAGGATCTTATTCTCTATAGACAACAGTACATAGTAAATAGTCTGAGGATCTTATTCTCTATAGACAGTCCATAGTTAATAGTCTGAGGATCTTATTCTCTATAGACAACAGTACATAGTAAATAGTCTGAGGATCTTATTCTCTATAGACAACAGTACATAGTAAATAGTCTGAGGATCTTATTCTCTATAGACAACAGTACATAGTAAATAGTCTGAGGATCGTATTCTCTATAGACAGTACATAGTAAATAGTCTGAGGATATTATTCTCTATAGACAACAGTACATAGTAAATAGTCTGAGGATCTTATTCTCTAGAGACAACACTACATAGTAAATAGTCTGAGGATCTTATTCTCTATAGACAACAGTACATAGTAAATAGTCTGAGGATCTTATTCTCTATAGACAACAGTACATAGTAAATAGTCTGAGGATCTTATTCTCTATAGACAACAGTACATAGTAAATAGTCTGAGGATCTTATTCTCTATAGACACTACATAGTAAATAGTCTGAGGATCTTATTCTCTATAGACAACAGTACATAGTAAATAGTCTGAGGATATTATTCTCTATAGACAACAGTACATAGTAAATAGTCTGAGGATCTTATTCTCTATAGACAACAGTACATAGTAAATAGTCTGAGGATCTTATTCTCTATAGACAACAGTACATAGTAAATAGTCTGAGGATCGTATTCTCTATAGACAACAGTACATAGTAAATAGTCTGAGGATCTTATTCTCTATAGACAACAGTACATAGTAAATAGTCTGAGGATCTTATTCTCTATAGACAACGGTACATAGTAAATAGTCTGAGGATCTTATTCTCTATAGACAACAATACATAGTAAATAGTCTGAGGATCTTATTCTCTATAGACAACAGTACATAGTAAATAGTCTGAGGATCTTATTCTCTATAGACAACAATACATAGTAAATAGTCTGAGGATCTTATTCTCTATAGACAACAGTACATAGTAAATAGTCTGAGGATCTTATTCTCTATAGACAACAATACATAGTAAATAGTCTGAGGATCTTATTCTCTATAGACAACAGTACATAGTAAATAGTCTGAGGATATTATTCTCTATAGACAACAGTACATAGTAAATAGTCTGAGGATCGTATTCTCTATAGACAACACTACATAGTAAATAGTCTGAGGATATTATTCTCTATAGACAACACTACATAGTAAATAGTCTGAGGATATTATTCTCTATAGACAACAGTACATAGTAAATAGTCTGAGGATCTTATTCTCTATAGACAACACTACATAGTAAATAGTCTGAGGATATTATTCTCTATAGACAACAGTACATAGTAAATAGTCTGAGGATCTTATTCTCTATAGACAACAGTACATAGTAAATAGTCTGAGGATATTATTCTCTATAGACAACAGTACATAGTAAATAGTCTGAAGATCTTATTCTCTATAGACAACAGTACATAGTAAATAGTCTGAGGATCTTATTCTCTATAGACAACAGTACATAGTAAATAGTCTGAGGATCGTATTCTCTATAGACAACAGTACATAGTAAATAGTCTGAGGATCTTATTCTCTATAGACAACAGTACATAGTAAATAGTCTGAGGATCTTATTCTCTATAGACAACAGTACATAGTAAATAGTCTGAGGATCTTATTCTCTATAGACAACAGTACATAGTAAATAGTCTGAGGATCGTATTCTCTATAGACAACAGTACATAGTAAATAGTCTGAGGATCTTATTCTCTATAGACAACAGTACATAGTAAATAGTCTGAGGATCTTATTCTCTATAGACAACAGTACATAGTAAATAGTCTGAGGATCTTATTCTCTATAGACAACAGTACATAGTAAATAGTCTGAGGATCTTATTCTCTATAGACAACACTACATAGTAAATAGTCTGAGGATCTTATTCTCTATAGACAACAGTACATAGTAAATAGTCTGAGGATCTTATTCTCTATAGACAACAGTACATAGTAAATAGTCTGAGGATTTTATTCTTTATAGACAACAGTACATAGTAGATAGTCTGAGGATCTTATTCTCTATAGACAACAGTACATAGTAAATAGTCTGAGGATTTTATTCTTTATAGACAACAGTACATAGTAGATAGTCTGAGGATCTTATTCTCTATAGACAACAGTACATAGTAAATAGTCTGAGGATCTTATTCTCTATAGACAACAGTACATAGTAAATAGTCTGAGGATCTTATTCTCTATAGACAACAGTACATAGTAAATAGTCTGAGGATTTTATTCTTTATAGACAACAGTACATAGTAAATAGTCTGAGGATCGTATTCTCTATAGACAACAGTACATAGTAAATAGTCTGAGGATCTTATTCTCTATAGACAACAGTACATAGTAAATAGTCTGAGGATCTTATTCTCTATAGACAACAGTACATAGTAAATAGTCTGTGTTGACCCATCTTTTTCAAGACCTCTGCAATCCGCCCTGGCATGCTGTCAATTAACTTCTGGGCCACATCCTGACTGATGGCAGCCCATTCTTGCATAATCAATGCTTGGAGTTTGTCAGAATTTGTGGGTATTTGTTTGTCCACCCGCTTCTTGAGGATCGACCACAAGTTCTCAATGGGATTACGGTCTGGGGAGTTTCCTGGCCATGGACCCAAAATGTCAATATTTTGTTCCCCGAGCCACTTAGTTATCACTTTTGCCTTATGGCAAGGTGCTCCATCATGCTGGAAAAGGCATTGGCTGTCACCAAACTGCTCTTGGATGGTTGGGAGAAGTTGCTCTCGGAGGATGTGTTGGTACCATTCTTTATTCATGGCTGTGTTCTTAGGCAAAATTGTGAGTGAGCCCACTCCCTTGGCTGAGAACCAACCCCACACATGAATGGTCTCAGGATGCTTTACTGTTGGCATGACACATGACTGATGGTAGCGCTCACCTTGTCTTCTCCGGACAAGGTGTTTTCCGGTTGCCCCAAACAATCGGAAAGAGGATTCATCAGAGAAAATGACTTTACCCCAGTCCTCCGCAGTCCAATCCCTGTACCTTTTGCAGAATATCAGTCTGTCCCTGATGTTTTTCCTGGAGAGAAGTGGCTTCTTTGCTGCCCTTCTTGACACCAGGCCATCCTCCAAAAGTCTTCGCCTCACCTGTGCGTGCAGATGCACTCACACCTGCCTGCTGCCATTCCTGAGCAAGCTCTGCACTGGTGATGCCCCGATCCCGCAGCTGAATCAACTTTAGGAGACGGTCCTGGCGCTTGCTGGACTTTCTTGGGCGCCCTGACGCCTTCTTCACAACAATTGAACCTCTCTCCTTGAAGTTCTTGATGATCCGATGAATGGTTGATTTAGGTGCAATCTTACTAGCAGCAATATCCTGCCCGTGAAGCCCTTTTTGTGCAAAGACGGCACGTGTTTCCTTGCAGGTAACCATGGTTAACAGAGGAAGAACAATGATTTCAAGCACCACCCTCCTTATAAAGTTCCCAGTATGTTTTTCTAACTCAATCAGCATGACAGAGTGATCTCCAGCCTTGTCCTCGTCAACACTCTCACCTGTGTTAACGAGAGAATCACTGACTTGATGGCAGCTGGTCCTTATGTGGCAGGGCTGAAATGCAGTGGAAATTTTTTTTTGGGGTTAAGTTCACTTTGCAATTAATTGCAATTCATCTGATCACTCTTCATGACATTCTGGAGTATATGCAAATTGCCATCATCAAAACTGAGGCAGCAGACTTTGTGAAAATTAGTATTTGTGTCATTCTCAAAACGTTTGACCACGACTGTACATTTCGTCTTAGCAAACACTTGTGGAGGAGAAAACCTAGGACAGTGTTTTATTTCAGTAAATCAGATTGTTTGGGGTGTCTTCCAGAATACTGTAAATTAAGATTTTTAATTAACTCCATTTACTTGGGATGTTGTTTACCTTACAACACAAGTGAGCAGCTGGATTTATATCTGGATGGAGTGGATGAGAAACACTGGGAAGAATGGATTGTTAAAGGGTGTGTGTGTGTGTGTGTGAGAGAGAGAGAGAAATACATTATTTTACAGTTGGAGGTGAAAATCCTTCCTTTCGTGGATAGCACATCAACACCATCGCTCATTCACTTTCCAAGATGTAGGACACCCAATTAAACCTGTGTGTTATTGATTGTGTGCGTGCGTGTGAGAGAGAGAGAGAGAGAGAGAGAGAGAGAGAGAGAGAGAGAGAGAGAGAGAGAGAGAGAGAGAGAGAGAGAGAGAGGGAGGGAGGGAGGGAGGGAGAGAGAGAGAGAGAGAGAGAGAGAGAGAGAGAGAGAGAGAGAGAGAGAGAGAGAGAGAGAGAGAGAGAGAGAGACAGAGACAGAGACAGAGACAGAGACAGAGACAGAGACAGAGAGAGAGAGAGATCCTAGACCTGTCTCTAAAGGTAACTTCTAAAAGTATAGCAGCTCGTTACAGTTTCTGGTAGTTAATCACTAATGGAACAGGTTGATCTAATGGACGAGCTCGTTATGGGTTAATTAGTTAATTGATTCTCGTTATAGAGGTTCATTAAGCAGTAGCAGCTCTGTCTGTCATCCCTGTAGGATCGTTCCTGTCTCTCACTGGGCACACACATAGGGCTGGCACAATTACCGTATAACCACGTCACCAACGGTTAAGGATGATTACCGTATAACCACGTCACCAACGGTTAAGGATGATTACCGTATAACCACGTCACCAACGGTTAAGGATGATTACCGTATAACCACATAACCAACGGTTAAGGATGATTACCGTATAACCACATAACCAACGGTTAAGGATGATTACCGTATAACCACATAACCAACGGTTAAGGATGATTACCGTATAACCACATAACCAACGGTTAAGGATGACGACCATCATGAAAATAAAATAACTATCATAACAGTTTTTGTGGAACGAACAGCTGACTGGAGATGGGACGGCAGGGCATTTGTGCGGTTGAGTCCGTTTCTGCCGTAACATGGACTCTTAACAACGTGATGAAACTTTGTTGCTTCTTGCTGAAACAAGCAAAGGTATTCCAGGGCACGTTCTCAGAGCATGCACAGAACAGCTGGCAGGCATATTCACGGTAATTTTCAACCTCTCCGTGTCCCAGTCTGTAATCCCCATATGTTTTAAGATGACCACCATCATTCCTGTTCCTAAGAACTCTAAGGATTCATGCCACAATGACTACCGCACCTGTAGCACTCACTTCTGTAATCATGAAGTGCTTTGAGAGGCTGGTTATGGCACATATTAACTCCACCATCCCAGCCACCATAGACCCTCTCCAATTTGCATACCGCCCCAACAGATCCATAGATTACGTAATCTCAATTGCTCTCCACACTGCCCTCACCCACCTAGATGAGAGGAACACCTATGTGAGAATGCTGTTCATTGACTACAGCTCAGCGTTCATCACCAGAGTGCCCTCCAAGCTCGTCACCAAGCTTAGGACTCTGGATCTGAACACCTCCCTCTGCAACTGGATCCTGGACTTCCTGACGAGCCGACCCCAGGTGGTGAGGGTAGTCAGCATCACCTCCACCACACTCACCCTCAACACAGGGACCCCACAGGGGTGTGTGCTTAGTCCCCTCCTGTACTCCCTGTTCACCCACGACTGTGGCCATGCACTACTCCAAAACCATTATCAAGTTCGCTGACGACACGACGGTGGTAGGCCTGATCACCGGTGACGACGAGTCAGCCTACAGGGAGGAGGTCAGTGACCTGGCAGTGTGGTGCCGGAGCAACAACCTCTCCCTCGACGTCAGCAAGACCAAGGAGCTGATCGTGGACTACAGGAAACAGGGGGTGGGGGCGAGCACGCCCCCATCCACATCGACGGGGCTGCAGTGGAGCAGGTAAACACCAAGTTCCTCGGTGTCCAAATCACTAAAGACTTAAAATGGTCCAAACACACACGCACAGTCGTGAAGAAGGTGCGACAGTGCATCTTCCCCTTCAGGAGGTTGAAAAAGTTTGGCATGGGCCCTCAAATCCTGAAAAGGTTCTACAGCTGTACCACTGAGAGCATATTGACTGGCTGCATCACTGCTTGGTATAGCAATAGCACCGTCCTCGATCGCATGGTGCTACAGAGGGCTGTGCGGACAGCCCAGTACATTACTGGGGACGAGCTTCCTGCCATCCAGGACCTCTATACCAGGCGGTGTGAAATGAAGGCCCGGAAAATCATCAAAGACCCAAACCACCCAAGCCATAGACTATTTTCTCTGCTGCCGCACGGCAGGCGGTACCGGTGAATCAAGTCTGACACCAACAGGCTCTTTAACAGCTTCTATCCCCTAGCAATATGACTGATAAATAGCTATCTAAATAGCTACACGGACCGAGTTTACCTTGTATCTTTATTGACCTTTTATTTCAGGATTTGCTCTGTCTCTGTGTACACTCACAGGGCCCTACACACTCACACACACACTGTCACTCCAACACACACACAAACACTCACTCCATCATTTTCTCACTCACACAAAATATGCACATACATTCATACTGACTCTACACATCCACTCACATACAAGCTGCTGCTACTCTGTTTATCTTATATCCTGATGCCTAGTCACCTTACCCCTATACATACTGTATCTACCTCCATCACTCCAGTATCTCTGCACATGTACAGTGGCTTGTGAAAGTATTCACCCCCCCTTGGCCTTTTTCCTATTTTGCTGCTTACAACCTGGAATTAAAATGGATTTTGGGGGGTTTGTATCATTTGATTCACACAACATGCCTACCACTTTGAAGATGCAAAATATTTGTTATTGTGAAACAAACAAGAAATAAGACAAAAAAACTGAAAACTTGAGCGTGCATAACTATTCACCCCCCCAAAGTCAATACTTTGTAGAGCCACCTTTTGCAGCAATTACAGCTGCAAGTCTCTTGGGGTATGTCTCTATAAGCTTGGCACATCTAGCCACTGGGATTTTTGCCCATTCTTCAAGGCAAAACTGCTCCAGCTCATTCAAGTTGGATGGGTTCCGCTGGTGTACAGCAATCTTTAAGTCATACCACAGATTCTCAATTGGATTGAGGTCTGGGCTTTGACTAGGCCATTCCAAGACATTAAAATGTTTCCCCTTAAACCACTCAAGTGTTGCTTTAGCATTATGCTTAGGGTCATTGTCCTGCTGGAAGGGAACCTCCGTCCCAGTCTCAAATCTCTGGAAGACTGAAACAGGTTTCCCTCATGAATTTCCCTGTATTTAGCGGCATCCATCATTCCTTCAATTCTGACCAGTTTCCCAGTCCCTGCCGATGAAAAACCTCCCCACTGCATGACGCTGCCACCACCATGCTTCACTGTGGGGATGGCGTTCTCAGGGTGATGAGAGGTTTTGGGTTTGCGCCAGACATAGTGTTTTCCTTGATGGCCAAAAAGCACAATTTTAGTCTCATCTAACCAGAGTACCTTCTTCCATATGTTTGAGGAGTCTCCCACATGCGTTTTGGCGAACACCAAACGTGTTTGCTTATTTTATTCTTTAAGCAATGGCTTTTTTCTGGCCACTCTTCCCTAAAGCCCAGCTCTGTGGAGTGTACGGCTTAAAGTGGTCCTATGGACAGATACTCCAATCTCCGCTGTGGAGCTTTGCAGCTCCTTCAGGGTTATCTTTGGTCTCTTTGTTGCCTCTCTGATTAATGCCCTCCTTACATTTACATTTTAGTCATTTAGCAGACGCTCTTATCCAGAGCGACTTACAGGAGCAATTAGGGTTAAGTGCCTTGTTTAAGGGCACATCGACAGATTTTTCACCTAGTCGGCTCGGGGATTAGAACCAGCGACCTTTCGGTTACTGGCACAACGCTCTTACCCACTAAGCTACCTGCCGCCTGACCTTGCCTGGTCCGTGAGTTTTGGTGGGCGGCCCTCTCTTGGCAGGTTTGTTGTGGTGCCATATTCTTTCCATTTTTTTATAATGGATTTAATGGTGCTCCGTGGGATGTTCAAAGTTTCTGATATTTTTTTATAACCCAACCCTGATCTGTACTTCTCCACAACTTTGTCCCTGACCTGTTTGGAGAGCTCCTTGGTCTTCATGGTGCCGCTTGCTTGGTGGTGCCCCTTGCTTAGTGGTGTTGCAGACTCTGGGGCCTTTCAGAACAGGTGTATATATACTGAGATCATGTGACACTTAGATTGCACACAGGTGGACTTTATTTAACTAATTATGTGACTTCTGAAGGTAATTGGTTGCACCAGATCTTATTTAGGGGCTTCATAGCAAAGGGGGTGAATACATCTGCACGCACCACATTTCTATTATTTATTTTTTAGAATTTTTTGAAACAAGTTATTTTTTTCATTTCACTTCACCAATTTGAACTATTTTGTGTATGTCCATTACATGAAATCCAAATAAAAATCAATTTAAATTACAGGTTGTAATGCAACAAAATAGGAAAAACGCCAATGGGGCTGAATACTTTTGCAAGGCACTGTAAATATGGTATTGGAACTGACTTTTTAAATATTTCCTGTATATAGCTTACTTACTTACTTTATTGTGAATTTCATATTTATTATTCTTATTTCTCATGTTTTTCTTCATTTTCATTCTTCTAGTAACATTGTTATTGATTATTGCATTGTTGGGTTTTGAGTTTGCAAGAAAGGCATTTCACTGTACTTGTGCATGTGACATTAAAACTTTAAACTGAAACTTGAAACTGAAACAACAGTAACTAAGGGGGCGGGGCTTAGCAAAGGTTCAACTTGACTGGTAAACTCGCTCGCAATGGCTGCCTGGTATTGTAATGCAATTTCCATGGAAATGTAGAACGTTCATTCAAATGATATTAACTGATGTGGCTCATGCAATGGCATGGATTTTTTTAAATGTCAGTTGAGTTGAATCAACAAATTACAGCACATATTTTAGCACATATTTTACTTCCTGCTTTGCTCCTATGGGTACACTCGCAATGGACACGCCTGTTGCCAAAATGTATGATGTATGTCGCAAAGCTGAGTGTCGAGTGGAGACGAACGGATTCAGTTCAGTCAGTCCAGTCAGTCGTCCTGTTGAGCCCAATGTGGATGAGCCTTTCCCAGCTAGCTAGTTTATGCTTGTGGCTAGAAACTTAAGCGAGAATTTGAAACTTGTCTGCCGAAGTCGCCCTGGCCTGATATTGGACACGATATAGCTACTTCCCTCTCCATACTGACCTGATATTGGACACTATCTAGCTACTTCCCTCTCCATACTGGCCTGATATTGGACACGATATCTAGCTACTTCCCTCTCCATACTGACCTGATATTGGACACGATATAGCTACTTCCCTCTCCATACTGGCCTGATATTGGACACTATCTAGCTACTTCCCTCTCTATACTGGCCTGATATTGGACACTATCTAGCTACTTCCCTCTCCATACTGACCTGATATTGGACACTATCTAGCTACTTCCCTCTCCATACTGACCTGATATTGGACACTATCTAGCTACTTCCCTCTCCATACTGACCTGATATTGGACACGATATCTAGCTACTTCCCTCTCCATACTGGCCTGATATTGGACACTATCTAGCTACTTCCCTCTCCATACTGACCTGATATTGGACACTATCTAGCTACTTCCCTCTCCATACTGACCTGATATTGGACACTATCTAGCTACTTCCCTCTCCATACTGACCTGATATTGGACACTATCTAGCTACTTCCCTCTCCATACTGACCTGATATTGGACACTATCTAGCTACTTCCCTCTCCATACTGGCCTGATATTGGACACTATCTAGCTACTTCCCTCTCCTTACTGGCCTGATATTGGACACTATCTAGCTACTTCCCTCTCCATACTGGCCTGATATTGGACACGATATAGCTACTTCCCTCTCCTTACTGGCCTGATATTGGACACTATCTAGCTACTTCCCTCTCCATACTGGCCTGATATTGGACACGATATAGCTACTTCCCTCTCCATACTGACCTGATATTGGACACTATCTAGCTACTTCCCTCTCCATACTGACCTGATATTGGACACTATCTAGCTACTTCCCTCTCCATACTGGCCTGATATTGGACACTATCTAGCTACTTCCCTCTCCATACTGACCTGATATTGGACACTATATAGCTACTTCCCTCTCCATACTGACCTGATATTGGACACTATCTAGCTACTTCCCTCTCCATACTGGCCTGATATTGGACACTATCTAGCTACTTCCCTCTCCATACTGACCTGATATTGGACACTATCTAGCTACTTCCCTCTCCATACTGGCCTGATATTGGACACTATCTAGCTACTTCCCTCTCCATACTGGCCTGATATTGGACACGATATAGCTACTTCCCTCTCCATACTGACCTGATATTGGACACGATATAGCTACTTCCCTCTCCATACTGGCCTGATATTGGACACTATCTAGCTACTTCCCTCTCCATACTGGCCTGATATTGGACACTATCTAGCTACTTCCCTCTCTATACTGGCCTGATATTGGACACTATCTAGCTACTTCCCTCTCCATACTGACCTGATATTGGACACGATATAGCTACTTCCATCTCCTTACTGACCTGATATACTCATACATATTGGCTACAATTCAAAGGGTTAGGTTCCATAAAGGAACAGAGAGAGAGTGGCACTCTGTCTGCGTCCCAAATGGCACCCCATTCCCTATATAGTGTACTACTTTTGACCTGGTGTCAATTGTAAAGTGCTTGTGAAACGCTGGGTGGAAGTGCTAGGTATATAAACACAATTTATTATACATGTTTATATCCCCATAAAACGACATTATGTTTTGTCCTTCAGTAGAGCTGTTCTAACAGCGTAACATTGACCTTGGTGTTAAAAACCTTATATATTCTTATGTTTATTATAAACTGGGTGGTTTGAGCCCTGGATGCTGAATGGCTGAAAGCCGTGGTATATCAGACCGTATGCCACGGGCATGACAAAACATTGGTAACCAGTTGATAACAGCAATAAGGCACCTCGGGGGTTTGTGGTATAATGTCAATATACCACGGCTAATGGCTGTATGTCGCATCATGCATAAGAATTATACCACACCTCCTCAGGCCTTATTGATGAATTATCCAGCTCATTCTCTAATACCACACCTCCTCAGGCCTTATTGATGAATTATCCAGCTCATTCTCTAATACCACACCTCCTCGGGCATTATTGATTAATTATCCAGCTCATTCTCTAATACCACACCTCCCCAGGCATTATTGATTACTTATCCAGCTCATTCTCTAATACCACACCTCCTCAGGCCTTAATGATTAATTATCCAGCTCATTCTCTAATACCACACCTCCTCAGGCCTTATTGATGAATTATCCAGCTCATTCTCTAATACCACACCTCCTCAGGCCTTATTGATGAATTATCCAGCTCATTCTCTAATACCACACCTCCTCGGGCCTTATTGATGAATTATCCAGCTCATTCTCTAATACCACACCTCCTCAGGCCTTATTGATGAATTATCCAGCTCATTCTCTAATACCACACCTCCTCAGGCCTTATTGATGAATTATCCAGCTCATTCTCTAATACCACACCTCCTCAGGCCTTATTGATGAATTATCCAGCTCATTCTCTAATACCACACCTCCCCAGGCCTTATTGATGAATTATCCAGCTCATTCTCTAATACCACACCTCCCCAGGCCTTATTGATGAATTATCCAGCTCATTCTCTAATACCACACCTCCTCGGGCATTATTGATTAATTATCCAGCTCATTCTCTAATACCACACCTCCTCAGGCCTTATTGATGAATTATCCAGCTCATTCTCTAATACCACACCTCCTCAGGCCTTATTGATGAATTATCCAGCTCATTCTCTAATACCACACCTCCTCGGGCATTATTGATTAATTATCCAGCTCATTCTCTTATGGAATACTCCAGGAGTTGCCAATTCAGCAGGTACCAGATTATGTTTGGACATGGTGAAATGTGGATGCTATACCGTCCACTAGGGGGCAACGTGAGTGCCTATAACCATCTAGTAGGCTTGCGGCCTGCTAGGGCATTGTGGACGGGGGTAGAAGAAGAGCTATAACAACGAGCTATGGCTGGCAGCTTGCTAGGGCGTTGTGGACGGGGGTAGAAGAAGAGCTATAACAACGAGCTATGGCTGGCAGCTTGCTAGGGCGTTGTGGACGGGGGTAGAAGAAGAGCTATAACAACGAGCTATGGCTGGCAGCTTGCTAGGGCGTTGTGGACGGAGGTAGAAGAAGAGCTATAACAACGAGCTATGGCTCCGAAGGTTGCGTGTTCAATCTCAGTGCTAGACACTAGTTTATTTTCTCAAACCTTAACCCTTAACTTAACCATTTGGTATTCATGCCTAAAGTTAAATATAACCCTATCCCGAATCTTAACCATTAGGAATTGATGCCTAAACTGAAGTTTTAGTTCCACGTTTGCTGAGTTTGTCTGACAGCTAAGGTACGGCACCACATGGCATAATCAAAACGTCAAGCCATGGTGTAATTATGTAGTTGCAGTTACACCACGGTTTGGCATTTTATTTGGAGATTGGGTTTATATTATTATGTTCTAATGTGTATTCTCATATTATGATGTGTATTCTAATGTTCCAATGTGTATTCTCGTATTCCAATGTGTATTCTCATGTTCTAATGTGTATTCTCATGTTCTAATGTGTATTCTCATGTTTGAATGTGTATTCTCATGTTATAATGTGTGTTCTCATGTTCTAATGTGTATTCTCATGTTTGAATGTGTATTCTCATGTTCTAATGTGTATTCTCATGTTCAAATCTGTATTCTCATGTTTGAATGTGTATTCTCATGTTCTAATGTGTGTTCTCATGTTATAATGTCTATTCTCATGATCGAATGTGTATTCTCATGTTCGAATGTGTATTCTCATGTTCGAATGTGTATTCTCATGTTCTAATGTGTGTTCTCATGTTCTAATGTGTATTCTCATGTTCTAATGTGTGTTCTCATGTTCTAATGTGTATTCTCATGTTCGAATGTGTATTCTCATGTTATAATGTGTGTTCTCATGTTCTAATGTGTATTCTCATGTTTGAATGTGTATTCTCATGTTATAATGTGTATTATCATGTTCTAATGTGTGTTCTCATGTTCTAATGTGTATTCTCATGTTTGAATGTGTATTCTCATGTTCGAATGTGTATTCTCATGTTCTAATGTGTGTTCTCATGTTCTAATGTGTATTCTCATGTTCTAATGTGTATTCTCATGTTCGAATGTGTGTTCTCATGTTCTAATGTGTATTCTCATGTTCTAATGTGTGTTCTCATGTTCTAATGTGTGTTCTCATGTTCTAATGTGTGTTCTCATGTTCTAATGTGTGTTCTCGTGTTCTAATGTGTATTCTCATGTTCTAATGTGTGTTCTCATGTGTGTTCTCATGTTCGAATGTGTATTCTCATGTTATAATGTTCTAATGCATATTCTCATGTTCTAATGTTCTAATGCATATTCTTGTGTTCTAATGTTCTAATGCATTTTCTCATGTTCTAATGTTCTAATGCATATTCTCATGTTGTAATATATATGATAATGTTCAAATGTATATTCTTATGTTCTAATGCATATTCTCATGTTGTAATATATATGATCATGTTCTAATGTATATTCTTATGTTCTAATGCATATTTTCATGTTCTAATGTGTATTCTAATGTTCTAAAGCATATTTTCATGTTATAATGTGTATTCTAATGTTCTAATGTATATTTTAATGTTGTAATATATATATTCTCATATTCTCATGTCTATTCTTCCATGGGAGGGTATTTATTCCCGTCAATGATGTCGCTGGCTGGCTCCCTGGAACCCAATATACCAGTTTTCACAAGCCCTCCTCTCCCCTTCACCTTGTAAAGGGATGGGGACGGGGAGTGAGCAGGGAACATCAGCTCTACGGTAGTCTAAGGGGCTGTTTCCCGGACACAGATAAAGCCTATAATCCTGGACTAAAAAGCACTTTCAATGGAGATGTTTTATTGAGAATGTGTTTTAGTCCAGGACTACGCTTCATCTGTGTCTAGGAGTGTCTGGCCCTGGAACTCGTGCTTTCCCTCTTAAAGTCAAAAGTGTGTAGAGATGCTTCTAATCTCACGACTTTCCCCTCACACTGTTATATCTCACACACAAAGCACAAACACAGAGACACACACACACACACACACACACACACACACACACACACACACACACACAAAGCACAAACACAGAGACACACACACACACACACAAAGCACAAACACAGAGAAACACACACACACACATACACATCCTGCCTGCTTGCCTGGCAGATAACATGGGACAGCTGTGTGTGGGGTTGGGGTACGAGGCGATGCCAGCCTACCAGCCCAGAGAGAGGAGAGGAGACTGGGTTCCCACTAAATTGGCTCAACCCTAAAATATTATTCAAACATAAATTAGCTTTTTTTTGGTCTTAATTTAAGGTTAGGGTTAGGCATAAGGTTAGCAGTGTGGTTAAGGTTAGGGTTAAGGGTGGTTAGGTTTGAAACAACTAGACGTACTTGGCCAGATAGTGAGGATCCTGAGACTGACAGGAGACATGGAGCCCTGAATGTGTGTGTGTCTCTCTCTCTTTCTGTCTCTCACACACAAACACACATTATCTCTCTCTCTCTCTCTCTCTCTCTCTCTCTCTCTCTCTCTCTCTCTCTCTCTCTCTCTCTCTCTCTCTCTCTCTCTCTCTCTCTCTCTCTCACACACACACGCACACTCACATTATCTCTCTCTCTCACACACACACACACATTATCTCTCTCACACACACACACAAACACACACACATTATCTCTCTCTCTCTCACACACACACATTATCTCTCTCACACACACACATTATCTCACACACACACATCCATTATCTCACACACACACACACACACACACATTATCTCTCTCTCTCACACACGCACACTCACATTATCTCTCTCCTCACACACACATTATCTCTCACACACACACACATTATCTCACACACACACATCCATTATCTCACACACACACACACACATTATCTCTCTCGCACACACACACACACACACATTATCTCTCGCTCTCACACACACACACACACACACACATTATCTCTCTCTCTCACACACACATTATCTCTCACACACACACATTATCTCACACACACACATCCATTATCTCACACACACACACACACACACACACACATTATCTCTCTCTCTCACACACACATTATCTCTCACACACACACACACACATTATCTCACACACACACATCCATTATCTCACACAAACACACACACATTATCTCTCCCTCTCTCACACACACATTATCTCTCACACACACACACACATTATCTCACACACACACATCCATTATCACACACACACACACACACATTATCTCTCTCTCTCACACACACACACACACACACACATTATCTCTCTCGCACACACACACACACACACACACATTATCTCTCGCTCTCTCACACACACACACACACACACACACATTATCTCTCTCTCTCTGAGAACCGCATATTCTGAGGCCGCAAACCACCACATTTAACCATGGCAAGGTGACTGGGAACATGGACGTGTACAAACAGACCAGCTACAACCTCCATAAGGCAATCAGAGAGGCAAAACGACAGTACAGGGACAAAGTGGAGTCACAACTCAACGGCTCAGACACGAGACGTACGTGCCAGGGACGCCAGACAATCACGGATTATAAAGGGAACGCCAGCCACGTGGCGGACACCGACGCCTTGGCCTCGCTCCTGGACAAGCTAAACACCTTCTTTGCCCGCTTCGAGGAAAACAACATACATTTACATTTACATTTACGTCATTTAGCAGACGCTCTTTTCCAGAGCGACTTACAAATTGGTGCATTCACCTTATGATAGCCAGTGGGACAACCACTTTAGAAATTAGTCTTGGCCCCTAAGACCCTCACAAACTTCTACAGATGAACCATTGAGAGCATCGTGTCAGGCTGTATCATCGCCTGGTACGGCAATTGCACCGTCCGCAACCGCAGGGCTCTCCAAAGGGTGGTGCGGTCATCCCAACGCATCATCGGGGGCACACTGCCTGCCTTCCAGGACATCTACGGCACCCAATGTCACAGGAAGGTCAAGGAGATCATCAAGTACCTCAACCACCCGAGCCACAACCCACTACCATCTAGTAGCATTCTCGTATTCCAATGTGTATTCTCATGTTCTAATGTGTGTTCTCATGTTCGAATGTGTGTTCTCATGTTCAAATGTGTGTTCTCATGTTCGAATGTGTATTCTCGTATTCCAATGTGTATTCTCATGTTCTAATGTGTATTCTCATGTTCGAATGTGTGTTCTCATGTTCAAATGTGTATTCTCATGTTCTAGTGTGTATTCGAACATGCCATCAGACTGTTAAACAGTCACCACTACTCGGCTTTCGCCCAATACCCTGCCCTGAACCTTAGTCACTGTTACTAGCCGCCTACACCTGGTACTCTACCCTGCACCTTAGAGACTGCTGCCCTATGTACATAGAGTCATTGAACAATGGTCACTTTAGTAATGTTTACATACTGCTATACCCACTTCATATGTACTCTATTCTAGTCATAGACACTGTTTCTATTCATATACTGTCCATACTGTCCATACACACCACTATATATGTAAATAATGGTGTGCCTAGACAGTATGGACAGTATATGAATGGAAACAGTGTTTAATCTGCAGTGCGTTTCTAGCTCCAACCGTAATAATACCTAGCAATACAAAACAATACACACATAACCCACAAAGTAAAAATAAAGAAATTAATAAATATATACTCCGGACCCTGACATTACTCATTCTGATATTTCTTAATTTCTTAATTTTTACTTTGTG
>NW_028160430.1:102500-112500 GCF_964263955.1 Coregonus lavaretus | reverse complement strand
CCAAACACTTAGTCTCCGGTTGTTGGATTCTGTTAAAGCTGCGGCACATGTGCCGCAACTTTAACAGAATCCAACAGCCGGAGACTAAGTCTTGTTTCTTAAAAAAAAAAAAAAGCCCTGTAAAACCATCTAGGAGCACGTTTCAATACCCCCTGAGTCATCTGGGATAGGTTTGTGTTGCACTTTTTTTTAAGTCACCAAAGAGCCAAACACTTAGCAGAATCCATCAGACGGAGACTAAGTTTTGAAATCCATCTAGCCCCCTCCAAAGCACATCAATGGACATCTACGGCCTCCCAGGAGTACAACAAAACAAACCCCAGCTCCCCACGACATTACCTTCTCCACATACAGAATTGGACAGGGGTGTCCGATGGAGTTTTTATCCCTGTACCTAACCCTAACCCTAACCCTAACCCTAACCCCTAACCCTAACCCTAACCCTAACCCTAACCCCTAACCCTAACCCTAACCCTAACCCTAACCCTAACCCCTAACCCCTAACCCTAACCCTAACCCTAACCCTAACCCTAAACCCTAACCCTAACCCTAACCCTAAACCCTAACCCTAACCCTAACCCCACTTAGTCTATCTCCAAAAAATAGGGTTCCTTCAGAGCCCACTGTGAGACTCACCCCTCTGCCTTCACCCAGACACTCTACCCCAACATTCCCAGCCACCCCCCCATTCTTGTACCAGCCAACTAGACATGACATGACAAACAGAAAAATCTATGACTGGAAAATAAAATCTCTCAAACCGATTGCTATCATTGGAGATTCAAATTTGAAAAGAATACCCTACCATCCGTACAAACACATCCAAATTGACAGTTATCCTGGAGCACAGTTCCACCACATTACTGGGGTATTGGCAAAATCTACCCCAAATCCTAACACCAAGGTGGTTGTGCTGTCTCTGGGGCTGAACAACAAAGATCAAACACAGAAACAAACACCCATAGGACAACTACAATCACTTCACAGTAAAGCAACAGCGATGTATCCTAATGCAACCATTTACTTCCCCATCATTAACTACTCTCCCCACCTGTCAGAGAAACAACAAACCATGTTGAAATATATCAACTCCCACATCGCCACACACTACAACCCCCTATTAGAAATCCACCATTCAGATTTCCACACAGAGAAAGACAATATACACTGGACAGCAGATACAGGGGCAAAAATACTCCAACATTGGATGGAACAGCTAAAATAGTGGGGGAGGGTATGCCTACATCACAGCCCCTCCACCAAGACACAAACATCCTTAATCTTTCATCCACATTTCACTTATCACCCTCTGAGACTCGGCTGCTGGAGAGGGGACTCACTTTTATCCCCACACCACTGCATTCTGACTATGGGGACCTCCAGAGGGACATCTACAGGTATCATAGAGCTCTGAAACTTTTGGACCACTTTGATTATAAATCGGATTACCGAACCCTACCGTTCACAGCTCCATCCAGATGGGAACCAAAATCACAGACAATATCAGCACCCATTAGGAAACTCATTAAAACTAATACCCACATCATCAGAGAATTCCATACCGCTACCATAACTTCACAACAGAATATCACAGTAGAAGAAAGACAAGCCATAGCTAAATTAAGGAAACACAAACATATAACTATAAAACCAGCAGACAAAGGCTCAAAGATAATTATTATGGACAACCAACAGTACCTCTTTGAAGCTCACCGCCAACTCTCTAACACACAACACTATACCCCTATTCCTGCCTCTACACAGATCCAGACACAAATAAAAATTAGACACATAATATTAGATCTTTATAAAAAGAAATACATTACATATAGACAAAAGGAATATCTAGATGGACCAGACTTACCCAGACAGAGACTCTTCTATCTCCTCCCTAAGATACATCAAACACCAGATACCTGGACAGTCCCTTTTGAGGTCCCGAAGGGAAGACCTATTGTGTCGGACTGTGGGAGTGAGTCCTCGCCAGCAGCGGAGTTTATTGACTATTTCCTCAACCCCATTTCACAAAGGCACCCCAGCTATCTGAAGGACACATACCACTTCATAGACACGCTTCACAACATTCCAGTCCCAGCAAACGCATACCTATTCACTATAGATATAGATTCTCTCTACACCAACATAGATATCTTGTCAGGTTTAGCAGCAGTGAAATCTGCACTCCGGAGATATCCAGATCCAGATAGACCAGACTCACACCTCCTACAGCTTCTAGAGCTTGGATTAAGAAACAATTATTTCACATTCAATAATAAACACTACTTACAGATTCATGGGACGGCGATGGGCAAAAAGTTTGCCCCAGCCTATGCTAATATTTATATGGCGGACTGGGAGTTGACAGCCTTAGATAAATGCCCATTGCGTCCCAGGTTTTATAGACGATACCTGGATGATATCTTCGGAGTGTGGGAACATGATCTGGTACATTTCAAAACGTTTATTGAAATACTCAATAACCATCACCCAACCATAACTGTTAAATATGTCATTCACCCACATACAATTAACTTCCTGGATACAACAATATTCTTTCCAGAGACTGACACACACATAGTCTCTTTACAAACAAAAGTATACTTTAAAGACACAGACACACATGCCTTACTTCACAAGTCCAGTTATCACCCAAAACATACATTCACTGGTATTGTAAAATCACAACTTATTCGATTTCATAGATTATGTACACAACATAAAGACTTTAATCTAGCCACACAGACTCTTTTTAGTGCACTGAGAAAGAGGGGATATTCAAAGCGATCACTGAGGTACATAAAGGCCAACACACTGGCGGGCTTCACCCAGAACAGATTGCCTGATCCTCCTAATCCTACCTCTAACCCTAACCTTATCCCTAACCCTAACCCTAACCTTAACCCTAACCCTAACCTTAACCTTAACCTTAACCTTAACCTTAACCCTAACCCTAACCTTAACCCCAACCTTACCCCTAACCTTAACCCTAACCTTACCTCTAACCTTAACCCTAACCCTAACCCTAACCCTACCTCTAACCTTAACCCTAACCTTAACCCTAACCTTAACCCCAACCCCAACCCTAACCCTAACCTCAACCTTAACCTTAAACTTAACCTCCATAACTCTCCCGGGAGAACTCTTGACCAGGTATTGACTCCTGACCTGGGGGAACAGCCCACGCCTATCCCTATCCCTTTCCCGATTCTGGGTATGTATCCCTATCCCCCCCATCCTATCCCGGTCCTCCACCCTCAGACCTTTCCCAGACCCCCTGTTCCTATTCCCCCAACAGACACAGAACCCCAGATTATACCCATTATCAGCATCTTCTCCGACGTAAACAGACTCCTTCACTCTAGACTAAAATTCGCTTTCACCCAAACACAACGCACATTCCCCCAACTTCAGGAATTCAGACCCATATCAGCTTTCCGTAGAAACCCCAATTTAAGGGATCTCTTAATTTTTGCAAAGTTTTCCAATAAACCTACTCCTAAACTACCCGTTGAACAACAGTATCATAGACAACTTTCACACATTCAAAATCCACATGCACAAACCTCCAGTCCTATTTCACAACTCATGACCATCCATAGTACCAATATTGTCTATGCCATAACATGCACACTATGCCACAACATTTATATAGGAGAAACCGGTCACACAGTCCTGACACGCCTCAAACAGCACCTCTACACAATTAGAAAAAACATATTACAAACACACCTGGTCCAACATTTTCAAATTCACCCAACAACTTCCCTCCATATTACCGGTCTGGAGATGAAATCCACCTGGACCAGAGGCCAGAGAAAAGCGGCCGAATCCAGGTGGATTTCAAAACTTAATACTTTGGCTCCACTGGGGATGAATATCAAGGAATAAATAAAAAACATTAACACTTTTGAGTTCTCGAGACCGGGCAAAGGTGCAATAGGCCCGTGCAACCTAAAGGTTTGAAACCAGTACAAACATAAACCCTCTTAAACCTAACCCTAACCCTAACCCTAACCCTAACCCCTAACCCTAACCCTAACCCTAACCCTAACCCTAAACCCTAACCCTAACCCTAAACCTAACGCTAACCCTAACCCTAACCCTAACCCACTTCCAAATCCCCCCCTTCCCCTGACCTTAACCCTGACCGTAACCTTAACCCTTACCCTAACCCGGGTTCGTATCCTGCTCCCGCCCCTGACCCTAACCTTAACCCTTACCCTAACCCGGGTTCGTATCCTGTTCCAACTCCTTACCCCACCCCCAACCCTAACCCTAACCCTAACCCTACCCCCAACCCTACTCCTAACCCTACTCCTAACCCTAACCCTAACCTTAACCCTTACCCTAACCTGGGTTCGTATCCTGCTCCCGCCCCTGACCCTAACCTTAACCCTTACCCTAACCCGGGTTCGTATCCTGTTCCAACTCCTAACCCTACCCCCAACCCTAATCCTAACCCTACCCCCAACCCTACTCCTAACCCTAACCCTAACCCTAACCCTACTCCTAACCCTAACCCTACCCCCAACCCTACTCCTAACCCTAACCTTAACCCTTACCCTAACCCGGGTTCGTATCCTGTTCCTACCCCTAACCCTACTCCTAACCCTAACCCCACCAAAACCCCCCCTCTCTGAATCACAACCTTCTCTCCTCCTCTGATTCCTCTTCCAATCAGCAGACAATCCTTATCCCCTTAGTCACTACATTCTCACATAGGATCAGACCGCTACATCAGGCATTCAAACATAATTTTCTCATTACTCAACAGGCATACACACCCTTCCAGCCATATAGAATTATCTCAGCATTCAGAAGGAATAAGAGTCTCAAAGACTTCCTAATCAAAGCAAAATACAGCACTAAGCCCCCACAACCACCCAAACCTCACACGGCCCACTTCAAACCAAGAAAATTCATTTCAAATCCACACAGCAAGACCTCCACTCCAGTTCTAGACTCTATCTCACTCAACACTCCAAATGTCATTTATATAATTACCTGTACATTATGCAAAAAACACTACATCGGGGAAACTCAGTATACAATAGAAACTAGACTTAAACAACATCTATACAACATCAAACGGGCCCATCTACACACAGAACTAGTCACTCATTTCCAGGATCACCCCATCACTTACCTCAATATATCCGGCTTACAGTCATGTTCTGGGTGGACCAGTGGGCGGCGAAAAGCAGTGGAACGTGGGTGGATAAGAGATCTTCAAACAATTACACCCACCGGTCTGAATGAGCGCTTTTAACCAGTTAGATGGGATCAATCGAAAGGGATAGCACTTGTTTACAGGGATCTCAAGGAGGTGAAAGAAGGATGCACTATTCAAACAAAAAATACAACAAATAAAGTTTAAGTGGGTTTGTCTAATATTTAATATTTGCATGCTTATCTTAAATAGTTTTATTCCTTCATTTTTTAGGTATTTGATTTTGTTTTGACATTTTAGCACTTTATCTCTTAGCACTTTGTCTTCTAGCGCTTATATATGTGTATGTAATTGTGTTTGTATATGTATTATAAAAGCATCTATCCCCTGATCCCTTGTATATTTTAATATCTCAGTCCCTTCATGGTCCTAGATAACCACTCACACTATCATTTAGAAACAATAATAACCTACTTACTTTTGGTAAGGTTCGTAGGGGGTAATCTAGATAATTTTAACAGTTGAATGGTTTATGGCATTATATTGGAGGGGCACACAACAATAGGCCTGCGCACCACAAGACAAACCAGTCTCTTTTTAACCCTACCCTAATTCAAAGCCTAACCCTAACCCTAACCCTAACCCTAAACCTAAACCCTAACCCAAATTTTTAAATCCACCTAGCCCCCTCCAAAGCACATCGATGGACATCTACGGCCTCCCAGGAGTACAACAAAACAAACCCCAGCTCCCCACGACATTACCTTCTCCACATACAGAATTGGACAGGGGTGTCCGATGGAGTTTTTATCCCTGTACCCTAACCCTAACCAAATTTTGAAATCCACCTAGCCCCCTCCAAAGCACATCGATGGACATCTACGGCCTCCCAGGAGTACAACAAAAGAAACCCCAGCTCCCCACGACATTACTTTCTCCACATACAGAATTGGACAGAGGTGTCCAATTGAGTTTTTATCCCTGTACCTAACCCTAACCCTAACCCTAACCCTAACCCTAACCCTAACCTAACCCTAACCCTAACCCTAACCCTAACCCTAACCCTAACTTTTTTTTAAGTCACCAAACAGCCAAACACTTAGCAGAATCCATCAGACGGAGACTAAGTTTTGAAATCCACCTAGCCCCCTCCAAAGCACATCGATGGACATCTACGGCCTCCCAGGAGTACAACAAAACAAACCCCAGCTCCCCACGACATTACCTTCTCCACATACAGAATTGGACAGGGGTGTCCGATGGAGTTTTTATCCCTGTACCCTATGTGCAAAAAACATAACCAAATTTTGAAATCCATCTAGCCCCCTCCAAAGCACATCAATGGACATCTACGGCCTCCCAGAAGTACAACAAAACAAACCCCAGCTCCCCACGACATTACCTTCTCCACATACAGAATTGGACAGGGGTGTCCAATTGAGTTTTTATCCCTGTATGTGTAAAAAACATAACAACATTTTGAAATCCACCTAGCCCCCTCCAAAGCACATCAATGGACATCTACGGCCTCCCAGAAGTACAACAAAACAAACCCCAGCTCCCCACGACATTACCTTCTCCACATACAGAATTGGACAGGGGTGTCCGATGGAGTTTTTATCCCTGTACCCTAACCCTAACCCTAACCCTAACCCTAACCCTAACCCTAACCCTACCTTCTCCACATACAGAATTGGACAGGGGTGTCCAATTTAGTTTTTATCCCTGTACCTAACCAAATTTTGAAATCCACCTAGCCCCCTCCAAAGCACATCAATGGACATCTACGGCCTCCCAGGAGTACAACAAAACAAACCCCAGCTCCCCACGACATTACCTTCTCCACATACAGAATTGGACAGGGGTGTCCAATTGAGTTTTTATCCCTGTACCCTAACCCTAACCCTAGCCCCCTCCAAAGCACATCGATTGACATCTACGGCCTCCCAGGAGTACAGCAAAACAAACCCCAGCTCCCCACGACATTACCTTCTCCACATACAGAATTGGACAGGGGTGTCCAATTGAGTTTTTATCCCTGTACCTATGTGCAAAAAACATAACATAATGTTGAAATCCACCTAGCCCCCTCCAAAGCACATCGATGGACATCTACGGCCTCCCAGGAGTACAACAAAACAAACCCCAGCTCCCCACCGCATTACCTTCTCCACATACAGAATTGGACAGGGGTGTCCAATTGAGTTTTTATCCCTGTACCTATGTGCAAAAAACATAACCAAATTTTGAAATCCACCTAGCCCCCTCCAAAGCACATCGATGGACATCTACGGCCTCCCAGGAGTACAGCAAAACAAACCCCAGCTCCCCACGGCATTACCTTCTCCACATACAGAATTGGACAGGGGTGTCCAATTGAGTTTTTATCCCTGTACCCTAACCCTAACCCTAGCCCCCTCCAAAGCACATCGATTGACATCTACGGCCTCCCAGGAGTACAGCAAAACAAACCCCAGCTCCCCACGACATTACCTTCTCCACATACAGAATTGGACAGGGGTGTCCAATTGACATTTTATCCCTGTACCTATGTGCAAAAAACATAACCACATTTTGAAATCCACCTAGCCCCCTCCAAAGCACATCGATGGACATCTATGGCCTCCCAGGAGTACAACAAAACAAACCCGAGCTCCCCACGACATTACCTTCTCCACATACAGAATTGGACAGGGGTGTCCAATTGAGTTTTTATCCCTGTACCTATGTGCAAAAAACATAACCAAATTTTGAAATCCACCTAGCCCCCTCCAAAGCACATCGATGGACATCTACGGCCTCCCAGGAGTACAGCAAAACAAACCCCAGCTCCCCACGGCATTACCTTCTCCACATACAGAATTGGACAGGGGTGTCCAATTGAGTTTTTATCCCTGTACCCTAACCCTAACCCTAGCCCCCTCCAAAGCACATCGATTGACATCTACGGCCTCCCAGGAGTACAGCAAAACAAACCCCAGCTCCCCACGACATTACCTTCTCCACATACAGAATTGGACAGGGGTGTCCAATTGAGTTTTTATCCCTGTACCTATGTGCAAAAAACATAACATAATGTTGAAATCCACCTAGCCCCCTCCAAAGCACATCGATGGACATCTACGGCCTCCCAGGAGTACAACAAAACAAACCCCAGCTCCCCACGACATTACCTTCTCCACATACAGAATTGGACAGGGGTGTCCAATTGAGTTTTTATCCCTGTACCCTAACCCTAACCCTAGCCCCCTCCAAAGCACATCGATTGACATCTACGGCCTCCCAGGAGTACAGCAAAACAAACCCCAGCTCCCCACGACATTACCTTCTCCACATACAGAATTGGACAGGGGTGTCCAATTGAGTTTTTATCCCTGTACCCTATGTGCTAAAAACATAACCACATTTTGAAATCCACCTAGCCCCCTCCAAAGCACATCAATGGACATCTACGGCCTCCCAGGAGTACAACAAAACAAACCCCAGCTCCCCACGACATTACCTTCTCCACATACAGAATTGGACAGGGGTGTCCAATTTAGTTTTTATCCCTGTACCTAACCAAATTTTGAAATCCACCTAGCCCCCTCCAAAGCACATCAATGGACATCTACGGCCTCCCAGGAGTACAACAAAACAAACCCCAGCTCCCCACGACATTACCTTCTCCACATACAGAATTGGACAGGGGTGTCCAATTGAGTTTTTATCCCTGTACCCTAACCCTAACCCTAGCCCCCTCCAAAGCACATCGATTGACATCTACGGCCTCCCAGGAGTACAGCAAAACAAACCCCAGCTCCCCACGACATTACCTTCTCCACATACAGAATTGGACAGGGGTGTCCAATTGAGTTTTTATCCCTGTACCCTATGTGCAAAAAACATAACATAATGTTGAAATCCACCTAGCCCCCTCCAAAGCACATCGATGGACATCTACGGCCTCCCAGGAGTACAACAAAACAAACCCCAGCTCCCCACCGCATTACCTTCTCCACATACAGAATTGGACAGGGGTGTCCAATTGAGTTTTAATCCCTGTACCTAACCAAATTTTGAAATCCACCTAGCTCCCTCCAAAGCACATCGATGGACATCTAAGGCCTCCCAGGAGAACAACAAAACAAACCCCAGCTCCCCACGACATTACCTTCTCCACATACAGAATTGGACAGGGGTGTCCTATTGAGTTTTTATCCCTGTACCTATGTGCAAAAAACATAACCACATTTTGAAATCCACCTAGCCCCCTCCAAAGCACATCGATGGACATCTACGGCCTCCCAGGAGTACAGCAAAACAAACCCCAGCTCCCCACGGCATTACCTTCTCCACATACAGAATTGGACAGGGGTGTCCAATTGAGTTTTTATCCCTGTACCCTAACCCTAACCCTAGCCCCCTCCAAAGCACATCGATTGACATCTACGGCCTCCCAGGAGTACAGCAAAACAAACCCCAGCTCCCCACGACATTACCTTCTCCACATACAGAATTGGACAGGGGTGTCCAATTGAGTTTTTATCCCTGTACCTAACCCTAACCCTAACCCTAACCCCTAAACCCTAACCCTAACCCTAACCCTAACCCTAACCCTAAACCCTAACCCTAACCCTAACCCTAACCCCTAACCCCTAACCCTAACCCTAACCCTAACCCTAACCCTAACCCTAGCCCCCTCCAAAGCACATCGATGGACATCTAAGGCCTCCCAGGAGAACAACAAAACAAACCCCAGCTCCCCACGACATTACCTTCTCCACATACAGAATTGGACAGGGGTGTCCAATTGAGTTTTTATCCCTGTATGTGTAAAAAACATAACAA